>NW_007726551.1:504368-597581 GCF_000696425.1 Galeopterus variegatus
AAGGAAAAAAAAAAAAAAAAAAAAAAAAAAAAAAAAAAAAAATCTCTATTTCCATATATTTTGTAAATCTACTTTTAAAAGCTTTTTTTCTGACATGGATACAGGTTGTGTATATTTATGGGTGGGAGGAAGAAGATGTAAGACCACCAGGTTTTAAAAAATCTATTTTGTTTTAGAGGTTCTAACAAATATTAAATCACACATTTCTGCATTTTATGATGATTTTGATGGATCTAATAAGTATAATAGATTCATTTGAATTATACCTGCACAAAATAAGCAGAAAAATAACTGTGCATGACTAGGGTTATTGTTGAACTCAAAAGTGGAGATAAAATTACTGATATACAAAAATTTGGGGCCAGCCTGGTGGCACACTGCTACAGTGCGCCGCTTGGGAGCACGGCGGCGCTCCCGCCGAGGGTTCGGATCCCACATACAGACCGGTTCCTGCTCACTGGCTGAGCGAGGTGTGGGCGCAGCACCAAGGGTTGCGATTCCGTTGCTGGTCCGGTCCAGTACGAGCGCGACACTGAGGGTTACGATCCATTGCCGGACACAAAAAAAGACAAAAAGGAAAAAAAAAAATTTTTAGTTACTTAGAGCAGATTAAGTAGCTTTTAACTTAGTCTTGCATTTTTTTCTTGTAAATGATAAACTATCAGACAGTTAAAACATAAGGTCAAAAGATAACTTAATGAAGTTTGTTCTTTTTACCGTTTTGAATCTCAAGACAATTTACCAACATGCGTGCACTTACAGAAGTAAGTGCACTTACAGGAATAGGTATTTTCAAAAGGATATCATTATTAGACATCATCTTTCATAAATCCTTTCCATTTTGACACCATCGATCTACCATAATCTATAACTTATAAAACCTAGTTGCAAAAATGCAGTGTGACTCCGAGTTGTTCTATACACTTAAGTCTGCCTGGAGTGGACATTGTACAATGTTGTTATGAAAGGCAGAAGTAAGCCTCTGGATTGGTTCTGGCTATGATTTGGTGGTTTGCCCTGTTATTTGATGCTATGGTTAATTCATAGGTCATTTCTGCTGTCTTCTCCTGTGATCAATTCAGAGTCCTTGACTTTGGAACAAGTCATCATTTCTTCTATAAAATCTACAGACTTTCACCATTTATGAAATATAGACTACACATTCTTTTTAAAAAGGACTTCTCTATAACCACAACCAAATAGATTCCATTTATTCTTAATTTAATGAGGATAAAAAAAAGATTTGGTTTAAGACTAATCCTACATATGAAATAAACTATATTTACTATCAGTTTTCTTGAGCATAATATATGGTAAATTATAATAACATAGGTGTATAACCACACTGCAGTCTGAGTATCTTAACTTCCTCCTTACTTTATTTTGTTAAAAACCTTTGCCAAAAGTGGTTATATCTATTGCTTCTGATTCTATTTTTGATCTTCTTGTTCTGTTATTTGACTGGTTTTGAGTCCATTTCCAGTTGTGGCTTCCCCAAGAAAGAGAATTCCTGCAGGTGTTAACAATGATCCATTAGTTGGCAGTTATTTAAAGTTCAGTTCTACGTACTAATTTTCAGCTTAAAATATGGATAATTAAACTTGTTTTATAGTTCTTTCCATATTTGCTTCAATTCCTAATTGCAATTGCATGAATGAATGTTGGGTAAGAACTTGAGGGTGCACAGTCCTCTGGAGCAACTCTATTCAGAGGTGCATTTCTCTGCTCAGTTCAGTCCCTTCTGAGGATGGACAGAAATGTTTAGACCTCCAAGTTTACACAACAAAATGACTTCTGCTGAAAGATTCACTGTCATACCATAAAAGCATTTTCATCTACACTTGTTTTCTATATCTCATCACAAATGTCTTCACTGAAGAGTTCATCACCTTGACCTACGGAAAAGATAAGATCAGATGGGCTGAAATTTTGTCATTTAAACCTTTCATAGTCACTGCATGTAGCATTGCTCATTTTTGAAAGAAAATAGCAAAAGAAAATTTATATTTGTTAAAAATAATATGTTTGGGTGAGGGGAGGTCAAATAAAATCTTACACTTGATTTGACTATTTTTGTTGTTGTTGACGATGCTCCCAAAAGCTAGTATCTTATCCACAATTACGTTTTCTTATACAATTCTTTTCCACCCAGATATCTGGTACCCTTTGATCTATAAACTTTAAAGGAGATTATAAATTTGCGAAGTGTCAAATCACAAAGGCTGTACAAGAAAGAACAGACCCAGAATATATTCCTGAATACCAAAAAAAGTTAAAAAACAAGTTTGTAATTTACATCTGCCCTTAGGCAGCAATAACTAATACACTGAAAATTTACCTATTTTATGCATCTATTTTGCTTGTTTTACTACTTTGCTTTTCATAAAAAACACATTTATTTCAACAACTGTCACTTTTCTTGGCATTTATGTGATCTCTGAGCTATGTGTGAAAATATACATATTTCTGCTTTACAATTTTTATTTAAAAATATTTCTCTTACAAACATATATCAATGTTTTTCTTCCATACTAGTATTATTTTCATTACTATTTTTTTTGCATATTAGTCACTTCAGAAAAAAAGCCTCGTAGTTTATTTAAACATCTGCTTTAAATATTTTTTCGGTTGCATCTTGAATGACATTTTATCATTAACTATAAAGTGGAGCAAGTGGAAATTTGCAGAATGCAGGTCACAACAAAAATTATTCAGTGAGAATAACGTGAATTACATTTAAATTACACTATCCTCATAAATACTCCATGCAATACACAGCTGTAACGTAATGAGTTCTCATATTGTTCTTGGGAGTCACTAGAGTAGTGTGAACAGATGATTATTTTCAGATATACGGTAGTAGTATAAACTTGAGGAGAGTAAATAGAAGCAGGTGGCCTCTCGATTCCTACTTCCCAAAAGAATGGCGATAAAGAATCCAAGGCTTCTATTTCATGATATTTTGTTGAATAAAATTTTAGTTAATAATGCAAGGGAATGGTAGTGAACATCTGCTTTTGTCTGCTTAGCTTTAGTTCCAGTATCTTCTGGTCAGAGTTTGTGCATTTTTATTCTTTTTTTGGATAGGGTATTTCAGATGTGGCCATTTTCAGGAATAGTCCCTTGATGTAGGCCTGGACCTTCAGAATATTATTTCTTCTTGGATGCAGTAGCTGATTCAACAATTTACAAAGAACCAATCTATTTACTGCTCTGTTTATCATGTCCCTCTCCATCTTCTTCTGTGGCATATTTCCTGCTTAACAACCTTGAAAACTGCCAAGGTTGGAAGAGTCGTCTAAAGTGATCTATCTCTGGGGCAAGGAAGGGACTGTAACTACTCATCCTAAGTTATTTTGATTCGTACTTTCTTAGAAGCCAAGACTGAGGACATTAAGCAGAGTTTTTGATTGAAGAGTTGGGTAGAGTGGTGAGTTGGGCAGAACGTCAATATCTGGTATTAATAAAAACAATCTCCAGACTGAGCTATAGATGTAAGAATTGTGATTCAACAGGCCTCTGAAGTGAACCAAATACGAATTTCCTCAAGAACTGCTAAACCTTGAAGAGATTTGCATGGACAGGAAAATAGCATATTTAAAAAAAAAGAGCTTTGTGGCAATCTCTGCAAAGCAATCTTCCTTCCTTAACCAACAGCGAAGTAAAGAAATTAGTAAGTGGTACAGCCAGAATTCACAATGAGTGATTTGATTCCAGAGACTGTTTTTTTTTTTTAACCACTCTGCAGATTGTAACCCAGGTTAGGAAGTTCTTATTCATCTAAGGGTTTCCACACACAAAGAAGTGTGTTCCAAAATCCTGGATTTTGATTTGGATGCAATTGTGGATTTACTCCTTGGGAAGTAAAACATTTTTAGTAAAATGTGAAATCGTTGCAAAGGTAGGAGAAGTATATGCTTGTGAGGCCCTTGCATTTTTTAAAATAAAATTTTTTGATTTCCAAATAGTTTGGATTTACAGAAAAGTTATGAGATAATACAGAGTTCCACAGCCAGTTTTCCCTATTATTAATATCTTACAATCAGTGTGGTACATCTGTTCCAATTAATGAACCAGTTTTTGTACATTATTATAAAGTAAAATTCATACTTTATTTATATTTTCTCAGTCTTTACATAATGTATTTATTATCTTCCCCTATAATTCCATCCAGGAAATCACATGACATCTAGTTGTCTGTCTCCTTAGGCTCCACGTGCTTCGGCAATTTCACAGACTTTCTTTGTTTTTGATGACCTTGATAGTTTTGATGAGACTGGTCAGATATTTTGTAGACTGTTCCTCAATTGGGATTTGTCTGATGTTTTTTCATTATTAGACTTGGGATATGGGCTTTGCAGAAGATCACAGAAGTTAAGTACCATTCTCATCACATCACACCAAGGATATATACCATGATTTATGACTGTTGATGTTGACAGTTATCATCAGGCTGAGGTAGTATTCGTCTGGTTTCACCACTGTCAATTTGCTCTTTTTTTCCTGCTATACCCTGGGAGAGGAATTCACTATGTGCAACACAAACTTGAAGACTGGGGAGATATACTACGCCTCCTTTATAGTGGAGTGTCTATGTAAATTATGTAGACATCGTCTGCAAGGGATATTTGTGAATTCTTCTTTTATGTGTTTACATACTCATTTATTTATATCAGTCTGGACTCATAAATATATATTTTATACTTTGAATTATAATCCAATGTTACTTTATTTAGTTTCTCAAATTGTTCCAGCTTTGGCAGTTGGGAGCTTTTTAAATTGGCTCCTGCATCCCTTTGACATAACCCCATCAATGTCAGTTTTTTTTTTTTTTCAGAACACTTCTTTACTTTCTGAAATTACAAGATGTTCCTTACTTACCTTGTATGTTCCCTGCCCCAACCTGAGAATCAGCCATTTACCCAAGGAGATCTAGTTCCTTTTATTGGAGAATGATATTAGAAGAAGAGATCTGGGGGCTAGGTGTTTGTTTCTATGGGGTGCCATTGTTTCTAGGCCCTTACCAACCAGTGCATATACACATGTCTGCATATATTTCTATATGTATGCATCTGTAACTATATTAAACTAACCATCATCCCCATTCATATCTCCAATTCTAATCCATTACTACATGGATCAGTCTAGCTTTCTTTCCTTATTTTGCTGTAAACTTGAACTCCAACAATGAGAAACCTGGTTTTTGTCATGCACTGTCCACGTATTTAATTATTTAATTCCAGTACAAATGTATAATGGCTTTAGAATTGTTAACTCGCACCCCCATGGAAAACAACTTTAACAGCTAGAGTACAGTGCTTAAGCATAGTTCCTTTTGCCTTTAGTTTCATAGAAACTACTCATTTTCAAGATTACTTAGATCAGTACCATTCCCTTCCATTAAGAGTGTTTCATATACTTTTATTACAGTTAGATTATTTTTGGTTCACATTCTATACTTCCATTCTGGGATCTTCAACTTCCTAAATAATTTTAAAAAACATTTCCATATATAATGTTTATTCTTTGTGCTGTTAAATTTTAATAGTTTGACAAATGCATAGTGTACGAATCCACTATTATCGTGAAAAATAGTTTAACCACCTTAAAATAATCCCCATTTCACCCATTCAATCCTCCAGACCACCCTGTTTCTAAACCTTTGACAGGTACTGATCTGCTTACTGTCTCTATAGCTTTGCTTTTTCCAGAATGCCATATAAATGGAATCACACAATGTACAGACTTTTTAGACTTGCTTATCTCACTTTGCAATATGCAATTAAGATTTGCCCAGGCCTTTACATGGCTTGATAGTTCATGCATTTTTATCATTGAATAGTATTCCATTGTGTAAATATACTTAACTTTTATTTATCCATTTACCTATTGAAGGATATATTAGTTTTTTCCTGTTTTTTTGGTGATCATGAATAAACCTGCTGAAAACATTTATGTGCAGGGTTTTGTGTGCATGTAAATTTTGGGTAAATACATTGGAGTATTATTGCTGGATCATATGGTAATTCTAGGTTTAGTTTTGTAAGACAGTGCCAAATGTTTTCCAATGTGGCTGTGACATTTTCCATTCTTACCAGGAACTGATGAGAGTTCCTGTTTCTCTGAATCTTCACCAGCAATTGTTAGTGTCAGGTTTTTGGATTTTGGCCATTCTAATAGATAAATAGTGACATCTCATAGTATCTTTAGTTTGTATTTTCCCAAGACAAATGATGTTGAAGATCTTTTCATATGCTTATTTACCATATTTATATGTTGTTTGGTGTTATGTCTGTTCTGATCTTTTGCCTATTTTTAAAATTGTCTTGTTTGTTTTCTCATTATTTTTTTTTTCCTTTTTGTCTTTTTTCGTGACTGGTAACGGGATCGCAACCCTCAGTGTCACGCCCCTACCGCGACTGGCAACGGGATCGCAACCCTCGGTGTCGCGCCCGCACGGCGCTCAACCAGTGAGCGGACCGGTCTCTATAAGGGATCCGAACCCTCGGCGGGAGTGCCGCCACGCTCCCAAGCACTGCACTCTACCGAGTGCGCCACCTGGCCGGCCCTCTTATTTTTGAGCTTTAAGTGTTATTTGCATATTTTGGGTACAAATTCAATGTCAGCCATATCTTTTGCAAATATTTTCTCCCAATCTGTGGCTTGTCTTTACTTTCTCTTATCAGCGATTTTCACAGAGAATATTTTTAAATTACAATAAAGTCCAACTTATCAATGTTTTCTTCCATATATCTTGCTTTTGGTGTTGTATCTAAAAATCCTTCACTAAGGTCATATAGACTTTTTCTGATGCTTTCTTCTAGAAGTTTTATAGTTTTGTACCTTACATTTGCATTTTATATTTACATATTTTATATAGAGTTGATCCATTTTGAGTCTTTTGTGTAAGGCATAAGGTTTATGTCTAAGTCATATTTTGTATACTGATGTCTAATTTTTTTGAAAGCCTACCTTTCTCCATTTAATTGTCTTTTCTTCTCTGTCAATATCAGTTGCCTATGCTTGTGTGGGTCTATTATTGGAATCTCAATTCTGTTCCATTGATCTATGTATCTCTCTTTAGTCCATACCAGGGTGTGATTGTTATATCTTTATAGTAAGTCTTCAAATATTGGGTAGTGTGAGTCCTCCAACTCCTTTCCTTCCTCAGTGTTGTTTTTTCTGTTCTAGGTCTTCTGCCTTTCCATATAAATTTTAGATTCAGCATGTTGATAGCTGCAAAATAGCTTGCTGGAATTTCTTTTGGGATTGCAGTGAAGAATATACAGATCCAATTGAGAAAAGCTGAAATCTTAACAATATCAAGTATTTGAATTCATAAATATGGGGTATCTTTTCATTTATTCATATCTGTGTTTTTTTTTTGTAAACTGGTGTTTTGTAGTCTTCTGCAAATAGATATTGTACACACTTTTTAGACATATGGTAAGTATTTCATTTTATTGGTGCTATTGTACATCATATTGGGTTTTAAATGTCAAATTCCAGTTGCTCATTGCTGGTATATAGGAAAGCAATTGATTTTTGCATATTAACATCATATCCTATGACCTTGCTATATTCACTTATTAGTTCCATTAGTTTTTTTGTAAATTCTTTGGGATTTTCTACTTGGACAATCATGCCATTGGACTGTTTTATTTTTCCCTTCCTAATCTGTATAATTTTATTTCTTTTTCTTGTATTATTGCACTAGCCAGGACTTCCAGTACAATGTTGAATAGCAGTGGGGAGAGAGGATATCTTTGCTTTGTTCCCAATCTTAGGAGGAAAGCATTTTTTCTCACCTTTAAGGATTATGTTAACTGTAGGTATTTTGTAATGTTCTTAATCAAGTTGAAGTAGTTGTCCTCTATTCCTAGTTTTCCGAAAGATTTAAAATTTTTTTTTTTAATCAATGGGTGTTAGAATTTGTCAAATGCTTTTTCTGCTTCTATTGGTATAGTTAAGTGACACTTTGCTTGCAAACCTTCTCAGCCACATATCAAAGTTCATTTCATTTCTAACTTTTCTATTTGAATTTTTATGTCTTCTCTTCTTTGCCTAGACTTTCTTTTTTTCCTTTCTTTTTTTTTTTTTTTTTTTTTTGCTGAGACTTTATTTTACCATTTGATTTGCCTGTTGAAGCATTTGTCAGATAACTGTAACAAGCCTGCTGTTTTTTTTTTTCCTTTTTTTTTTTTTTTTTTTTTTTTTTGCTGAGACTTTATTTTACCATTTGATTTGCCTGTTGAAGCATTTGTCAGATAACTGTAACAAGCCTGCTGCTTCAGTATTGGCATCTATTGATTGTCTTTTTTGTATTTGGTTAGGTATCCTTCTGGTTCTTGATATGATGAGTAATTTTTTTTTTATTAAAACCTGGACATTGGGGTACTTTCTTAAAAGATTCTAGATCTTATTTAATCCTTCCTTTTTAGTCAGTTTTCTCTGACACTGTTTCAGCTAAGGAAATGGGTGTTACTCATTACTGTCAGGTAGATACAGAGTGTTTTCTCCATTTGACCTTTAATGAAACCCAAGAGAAGAGGTGTTCTCAGTACTGCTGGGTGGGAGTGGGAATTTTGGCTCTCTGGATGGTCTCCATGGACACCACAAAGATAGGGAGGTCTAATTATTAGCTGGCAGAAATGAGAGTCCTGGTTCCCTAGTTGGCTCTGATAGATCAAGGTGCATGTCAACTGGAGATACAGAAACTAATGATCCAAGATTTTGGAGGTGACACAATAATTTTGATGACAAAGTCTATTATTTGCTCATGAGAGGAGTTGACTGAGATAAGGTAGAAAAATTTGTCATAGAAAGGAGAAGGTTAGGGAAGTGAGAGGCTAAGGTGCTAAATAAATGATACATGTAGATGCTGAATTGTCCAAGAATTTTTCGTGCAGTGGTGAGGGGAAGGCAAAAATCAACAAACAAAGGCAAATGATGGCATAGTCTAAAAGAAAGAGCTTCAGTGAAAGAGTCTTTTTGAGGAAATATAGAAGAATTATAAACTGGAAGTGCCAATACAGCACCTACTTCACTCACAGTCACTGAGGTCCGTCAGGAATGGAGAAGAATGCCTTTGCTTGAGAAGATTTTAAGAGAAACAGTGTTTTGGGGTTACAAAAAGGTTTTGCTTAGGCAAAAAGTATAAATGGAGTTTCCATTCTTCAGAATGTGAGTTACAAGTGGAAAGGAGGTTGGGAAATCATAGCCAGGTGGGAAATAGTGATGATGAACAGATGGACCGAGGTATGTTATGTTCGGCATCTGGGTGTTGATGGCCACTCTGGGAGGCTTGTATTTTTAGCAGTGGCTGAGGTGCACAAATATAAGGTGTAAGATATCATGAGATTACTTTTTATGGTCTTTTAGAAAAAGGAAAACCTTATTATATCCTCCTGGGATTTATTTTTGGCAGTTAGTGAGCTACTTGATGTCATGGCCAAGGTAGTGCTACTTTACAAGGACTAGGGAGGTCGATAAGCTTTCTTTAAAAAACTTCAGCAGGTGATGTCCCAGCTGGGAAAGAGAAGTTTATTCAGAAACACAGGAAGCTCTTCTGGCTGCCTTGGACACTTGTTATAGGCTGTGTCTCAGCCAAAGTTTAGGTAGAATTTACCAACAGCATGTAGAGTTCTAGGGATTTTATTAAAATCCCTCAAATAATTTAAAATCTAGTAAGAGAAAATATAGTTAATGTAAGGTATGCTGTGGAAACTGAGATAAGAGAGTTAGAAAAGTGAGTGAGTTATCAATAATTTGAGAGGTTCATTGAAATGGAATTAGAGATGGACATAAAAGGATATCAACACATTACACAGCAGGTCATTCTTGACAGAAAGTCATGAACAAAGTTGGAAAAGCATTTCTAGAGATGTATTGAGGAAATATGAAATATAGTGAAAAACAGAGGAAACACAACCACATAAAGAAGGTGATGACAATGAAGAGATCCAAGAGCAAAGAGGTGTAAGGGAAAAAATTAAATAAGGATAGAGAAAAGGTTAAGATTTATAAATAAATGAATAAACAGACAAATGAAGTAAGTTAGTTTGTGTCTCAAACTTTATGTATCACCTGGGGAATATTGTTAAAAGTGCTGGATCTGATTTAGTAGTGTGGGGAGGGACTTGATACTGAATTTGTAATAAGTCCCAGGTGATGCCAGTGAGGCTGGTTTTTGAACCACATTTTGATTACCAAGGGGATAGATGACAAAGAAATAGAAAGCAAAAGAAAGGAGAATGGTATGGTGAGGCCAAGAACAAATACAATTAATTTGTGGTCGATGCTCTACAATCTATTCTGCTATATTTTGGTTAGGTCTTCGATGATATACAATTGCTTCTTCTTTAGACTGAAGTAGTAATTTGACAGAGGAAGCTGAAAGTCGCTACTGTTATCAAAAAGGGTCATGTAAAGCTAGATATATACAATATTTTGAAGGATATAATGTTATACTTTTTGCATGCCAGTGTTCCCGGGTAGCTTCCAGTATCCTAGCATTTCCCCCCTGTGATTATCTTCCCTGACATGTTCTTTCCCTTATGTAGATCTAAGCACTCTGTATCTTTGAAGGGAGCTCAGTTGGCATTAGAGAAAGCATTTAATTCAGCAAAGTTACATGAATTTTTAATGACTATAGTGCATTTAGTTCTTTTGGGGGACATGCATTTCAGAGACAGGATTGCTTAATCAAGAGTAACAAGTCTTTGATAGTGCATGATATTTGGGTGAGGCTAACTTTCCTTATCCTCATAAATAGTCTCATGGACTACTTATTCTTCTAGAAATGGGATACAATACTTATTCCCCTGGTGCTCTTATGTATAGTCTTCTTGAAGGATTAAAAAAATCATTCTTAATTTTCACTTTCTTATATCAATAGTACTGACGAAGTTAAGGTTTTATGGATTCTCACTCTTAATATGTGTAATGTGTAGATTCAACTACACCTAATTAAAAAAAGGAGCTATGGTCATCTCTTTGTGAAAAGGATATGTATTGTTGTATTTTACTCCAAGTATCCTTCAGAATATATTTTTGTGAGGTGACTATGATTTGCCATCACTCACTACTTCTGATATTAGTGGTTTCCATGCTGCATCTCTTTTTGCTGTTGTTCAGTTTCTTTGTACTTCTGCCAAAACTCCACAGAGTAGCAGTTGATGTCTAGCCATTGTGTAGCTGTTTATTCTCCTGGACTATCTGGGTGCACTCAGGTACAGCACTTTATCAGGTGTCTTCCAACTAAACAGTGATTGCATTGCTTTCTTCTTCTATTCCATGGGTATCTTAGTCACTGGCTTGGAACAAAGATGGAATGAGGTCTCGTGTATTTAAACTTGCAAAGCAATCATGAAGGTTGGCCTTGCATTTGTATAAGGTGGTTTGTGTGATTTTAAAGAGTTCTCCCTTCTTATTCTGTCTTGATGGCTTTGCTTGCCTGTTGGAATTGGCTAATTCTTTAAGTATGTGACTTAACTCAACCCTTTAAGAAAGCATTTCTCATTTTTAATTTTGGCATAGCCAAGCAAAATTATCATATGTCATGTTTTTTTTCATAGAAAATACTTGAGCCTACCCCCAAGCCTCCTAGCAAGAACTTGGTATCAAAATAGATAAGAAAGAAAACAAAAGCTGAAATCCCTACCATACATGGAGACTTGCATGCAAAAAATACATAGCCCAGGCATTATAATTTGCTTGTAAGCAAATAACCGGGCATATAGTTCCTCATTTATAATTAGAAACAGCTTTTTAAATCACCACACACATATACCCACCATCATAATTGCTATATCATTGTGCAATGTTACCTACAAGAATTCAACTGATTTCTTATAGAGTTTGCATCTTTTCCCATTCATTTCCTCACGTTTATGGCAATATAACTGAAAGTCATCACCAGGTTCTATTTAGTTGACAGTTAATTATTTTCAAAACACATATACTACACAAAATAATTAGGAACCTTAGACGATCTTCTTTAAAAAACTTACTCAATTCTCTCTTAAGATTGCTAACTTATGCTATCAAGCTCTGAGCCAAAGTAAAACAACTTAGCTAATATTTTATTCCTGCAACTACTGTTGAGTTTTATGGCTGAGTGTACTGTTTTTGTTTTCTTTTCCTGTTTGCATACTGCTTACGTGCTCTATTTTGCAATTTTATCCCTTTCATTTGTACATAGTTGAGAGAAATAGTTGCAAAAATGGAAAGGACTATTTTCTATTTTTCCTGACAATCTGCGTTCTCAATTATTTAGGTTTTCTGGAAGGAGAAACTGAAATAAGTCATACATACTAATTTTATTGAATATATGTGGGAGTGTGTGGAGTATGGTCTTATGGAAACAAAAATGAGGATACAAGGAGAGCAAGGCAGAGAAGCAGAGAAAGTGGTACATTGCAGAGTGGACACAGCTTTGCCAGAAGATACAGCTGGTTACACAGGTGAGAGATCTACTGCAGGAGAAGAACAGAAAATAATTTGTCTGGTTTCCTCCTATCTCCCATCCATTAATGGTTAAAGTTAACTCCAAAGGACATTAACATTTTTATGTGATGTTACCTGGCTGCTCCATGCTGCCATTTGGGAAGCCAGATTCCTTAACGTGATGGCAACCACGGCCAGCTCACAAGCAAATGTGAGCTAGCAACTGTCTGTCTGCCTGTAGCCTGGGTGTCAAGAAGGTCCTGCAAGTCTCATTCATCCCAGGCAGCCGGCAGGCTCCAGTGTGTGTAGCCAGCAGTGTGCAGTGTGAGCTCTGAAATGGCAGAACGGTCTGATGTCATCACTCATGAAAGCTGTCAGGAATATCAGCCTTTCTCCAATGAAGACCAAAGCGACCTTCTTCCATGTGGGGGTCCAAGAATGTCTTCCATTTTATGATTTTATTCACTCAAAATCCTTTCCTGGAGGGCTGGCTGGTTAGTTAAGTTGGTTAGAGTGCAGTGTTATAACACCAAGGTCAAGGGTTCAGATCTCCGTACTGGCCAGCTGCTAAAAAACAAAACAGAGCAAAAACCCAACACCCACACAAAAACAAAAAAAAAGAACACTTTCCTGGGGGCTAATCTTATGTGTTATATGTTGGAGTAGCCCATAGCATCCTACTGTGATGCCTCTTCTCACCTATTTCTAGAGGTACATTTGGATTATTTGTCTAAATCCTTCAAAGTACCTTTCTCCTCTCATGTATTCACAACTACCTTTTCACATTGTAGAAACCAAGCAAGTTTTTCCTGAAAAGGGGTCACATGGATCCATGGAAACATTCTGTTTGTGCTAATTGTCTTTTCCTTTCAGTTACCACAGCTGATGGTGCACAAATTGAAACAGTACTTCAGCAGAGTGCTTACCAAATATAGAAAAGACTTATTATGATTTGAAAGCCTGATTATAATTTAAAAATGTATACTTCTTGTTAAGATGACTTTTGCTTTGTTCTAGGGCTAAAAGGAATACATTTTTGTTATGGAAAACTTAAATAATAGACGCAAATATTTCCCTTCCTCTCTTTTACCTTCCCTCATCCCTACTTGAAAACGAACATGGACATTTTCAGCAAGTCTTAAACTTTGTTTAAAGGCAAATGCAAATATATTTCTAGTTTACATGTAGCAGACTGAGAAATATATTGATATTCTAAGCACTGGTTCTTTTGGAGTTCCAGGCCACAAAATGTACAAATCAAATGATCTAATCATTTTAAGGTATTTGTTCCGGGCAGTTAGGTTAGCTTGTGCTTTAACTTCCTCTCACTTGTCACATGCACGTTTTTCTTCTTTGGTATGTTCTGATGATAGGAGCAGAGCTGATAGGAGCAGCAGTCAACGTGCCCTTTTCTGAGAATATCGCTAGATCTTTCTCTCTTACTGAACAAGTCCTCTTAGTCTTTGAAGGAAGAAGGCGGGTCTTTCTGTCTTTTGAGCAAGTTCAATTTAAAATCTTGTGAGGAGAATTTTGCAGCATGCAAGCAGAAACAGTTTTATTTCCTCTATTTTCAGAATCTCTTTTTATGACAATAATATGCCCAAGAAGCATATAAGAAAAGACAGTCTTTGTGGGCTAAAACAGAGCTTTCATCCTTTAGCCCAAAATACAAGTAAAGGAATTGTTTTGCTTTTAAGAGTTTATTTTCCAATTCTATATTCCATACTTAAGGAAATCTTACATTCTTCTGTAAGCAGAGAAAGAAGTGCTTGTATAAAACAACTCTTTTCTATAAATATTAGAATCATCCAGATTAGAAATCCTCTCATAATTTATCACTTGTGTAAATATATGATTTATTTTTATTCCCCCCAAAATGTTTATAATATACGGAAAAAAGAAATTATTGCATGTATATGCATTAAACTTACCTTTTAAAATTTCAAACACATCATATACTACTTATTTTTATTATTCATCATGCTTAAGAAATGCATCTGAATAAGAAAATCTTCATTTACTTTCCATGTTTCACAATTCCCTGTAAAGTTTTTGTTCACATTCATGAGGGAAATGAAAGCATTTAGATTTTGATTTATACAACTGAGGAGTATTGTCATCCAAATTAGCATATGGTACAAAATGTTTTACAAAGCACAACTTGCTTTCGTTACATGTTTCTTAGTGTAAAACTAAAATTTGTTACTTCTCATATTTACCATTAGGTCGATGATACTACACTTGATCTTAGCCAAAAGGCCGAGAAGCGATGAGACAAACAGAATGAAAGACTCTAAGCCAAACGTTATCAAACAAGGGAATTTACTCCAGTGAACCTGAAGGGGAAACCGCAAGATCAGTGTTCCCCCTCCTACAGACCAGCAGAGACTTTAGGGTTTGTCTGGGAGAGGGTTGGGCAACTATTCTGAGCACTCAGCATTTCATAATGGCTTTGCGGGTTTTTTGTTTGTTTGTTTGTTTCATACAAGATGTCTTTACTGGAATGTACTAGCCTGAGAGAAAGGGAGGAGGTAGGAAGACAGGGTGAGTTGTACCAGACATTCTTATCTGAACATACGGGCCTTGGCCTTGAGGGACAGGGAGGGGCTGGGGGACAAGGTGAGAGAGAAGCAGATGTTCTTATGTTAAGCTGACTGTGAGGCCTAATATTTATAATAAGAGGTGGGCTGGAAATTAAAATTGGATGAATCTGTACAGAATTCAAAAATTGTTACAGGAAATTCACGAACGAAATAAGCTGCAAAATAGGTAAGTACCAGTGGAAACTCAGGAGTTCATGCGTCAATTAATAAATCAACCTATTTTTTACATAATCTACTCCCTCAGTGGAGTTCCGACAGGATTTGGACAATGTTCACATATACACATTTGATGATAAACCTAGACAGGGGGAATTCAGGTGCTAATGTATCTGGCTATGACAACAATGGCTATGTAAACACTCACTTCTTTTGTCACAACAGCCTGTAAAACCTTGCTAGGGTAGAAAGGCTCTGTGAGATGAGGGTGGAAGTCCCTACCTAAAACCCCAGTCAATGCTCTGCTAGTCTACTACCAAGACTTCAATGTTTTACTCTTAAATAATTTCTCTTTATGTATGAAATAGGTGAAACAAAATTATTTTCTACTAAAGTACTTGCTTTTGCTATTTGGAATAGTAAAAACAGGCACACTATAAATACAAAAATCGAAATTATTCATACTTCAGCAAATAAAATTTGTGGCTTTTTGAAGGAAAAAAGGAAGCTTCAATAAAAGAATATTATTATAACTTGATTTTATGAGACAACATGCAAATATTTTTTAAAATGCATTATTGTTTGTTGGTCATCCAGAGTTGACTCATTACCAATTTTAAATCTCTAGGAGATATCTTTAAACTCTGAAATAAAATGAAAAAGAAGAAATCTCTGGGTGACTAAAATAGTGATCACAAGGCTTATCTGGTACAACCAGCATACAGTGATTGACACAACCCATGAACAAAAGCCAAAAACTTTATTAAAATGGAAGAGGCATAATAACTCAGAGCCAGATATCTAGTCATGAGTATATATTTTTAAAGTGACAAGATTGGCTATCTCATTTCCCAGCTCACTGGTAAATTGGAAAACTTAACTAAGATGGAGGGGGCCAGCACAACTAGCAGCACATGCAATGATGTAAGAGAAGTGAGAAACCTGACCAGGTGCTCTCCAGGGAGGGAGGAAAATTGTTTAAGGTAACGTGAGACCACATAGTAAAAGGATAAATAATCTCAAAAGTCACAATCACCCCAAGACCATCATTTAACTGTATCACATTTAGATGAATGTGCATAATAGTAAAAAGTTTTTTTAACTAGAGTTAGTTTTTCCATCTTATTTCAGACTTTCAGCAATCTCTGGTCTGACTGGTTAGCTCAGTTGGTTAGAGCACGGTGCTGATAACACCAAGGTCCAGGATCAATGTACTGGCCAGTCGCCTCTCCCCAACCCACCCATTCCCCAAAGAAAGACATTTCCTTTTTAAATGCTTTGGGTGACTACAGTTAACAATAATTTATTGCATATTTTCAAAAAACTAGAAGAGAGGATGTTGAATGTTACCAATACAAAGAAATAATAGATTTTTGAGGTGATGGATATGCTAATTGCCCTGATTTGATCATAACACATCGTATACATGAATCAAAATATCACAATGTACTTCATAAATATGTAGTTATTATGTGTCAGTTACTTTAAAAAAGAAAAAGAAAAAATTTAAGAAGCATCATGTAATAGGGAATATGTGTAATGTAGATGTTCAAAATTCTTAGAGCAAATTTTAACATATTATTGAATGACATTAAAAAAACTAAACAATGAATAAATATATCTTGGTAGTAGATGGAGGATCAATATTATTAAGATATCATTTCTTCCCATATTAATCTATAAATTTTAATGCAATTCCCCTCAAATTTCCATATGGAGTTTTACATAATTTTGCAAGTTGGTGAAAGTCATGTGGAGGATTAAAGGGCCGAGAATAGTCACAATCATTTGAAGCATAAGATGTACAGATATTAAAAGAAATAAAGTTATATTAACTTAAAAACTGGCACAATGTATAGAAGGTATATGGTACACAGTAAGTGCTCAAAAAAAAAAAAAATCCCTGTCATTATTCCTCCCTGTCACCCTTAATCCAGGAAATGGTCTAGAGGCAGATAATCATCTTTCATTAAAATATTAGAAGCAGCTTGTCAATTTCCCCTGCTGAAATTTTGATTGGGGTTGGAGTGAATCTTGAGATCGATCTTGAGAGAATTGACAATTAACAATATCGAGTTTTCCAAACTATGTGCATCATATATTTCTCATTTAGGTCTTTAATTTTGGTCAGCAGCATTTTGTAGTTTTCAATGTAGAATTCTTGTATCTTTTGCTAAATCTCTTTCTAAGTATACCTGGCTATGCTTGAATGTAAAGATAAGTAAATAAACAGATAAACTTCCCTATCATGCAAGAAGCAAACATTATTTACTTGGAAAATTAACTTTTAAAATACATTACTCTGATAACACCCAGATTTTCCCAGTAATAAATCCTACCTTTTAAACTTAATTTTAATTCTAGCTGGCTTTGTGGCAAAAGAGTCAATACACATTCTGTGAGAAGTGACCTAATTTCACTATTTAGAAAGTTTACTCAAGTAAAATCTCAGATGTAGTTTGCAGATTATATTTTGTTTTGTTTTTATTTTCAACTTATTTTTCATTGAAGGATAATTATTCATATTTGTGGGGTACAAAGTTGTCTATCAATAAGTGTGTAAAATGTGTGATGGTCAAATCAGGATAGTTAGTTTATGCATCATTATAATACATAATCATTCTTTGTGTCCATTAACCAATTTCTCATTAATTTCTTATTAACGCCCCCCTTACCCCCTCTCCTTCCCATTTCCACCTCTAGTAACTACAGTTCTGTTCTGTCCTTCTAAAGATTATAGTTTGCTTTGATATAAAAATATTTTGCTTCACTCAAAATTTTTAGTGATGAGATTTACCTTTGTTCTACTATTAATTGACACTTACATGTTGGCTGTTATTTGTTACATGTTTAACAGATATTTGTAGCTAACAAATTAATAAATTAAGGGAATTTGTATCTGTTGAACAATTTCATAGAAAAGTAGCAGAAGGCTATGCAAATGCCTTTAACAAGAACTTGAATTTCCAGTAAAACGATTCCCTAATCATAATCCTAGACCGGAGGCTGGAGCTATTGTCTCCATACTGGGGATCATGGACTGGTAGCATTGGTAGACACAAAGAGAATTATTGGAGAAGGAAGAGAAAATAAGTGTTGTATTTGTTTATATTTAGTTTTAAATAAAATATTGGATATTAAAATATCTTATGTTAGTATATAGATTAATAGCAGTACTGTTTATTGTTCCATGGATCACACAGTCCTGTGCCTAATGTATCTCCTAGCTGTAGTAAGGAAAAAGTGGTCTCTCACTATACGGAAGGGTGATGTTCATTGCAACTCGTAGTTTTTGTTGCCCAGTTACATAATTTATGTATTAATAACTAATTTCACACTCACATCATGCATTAAACATTATATATTACATATAACACTAATAATGTAAACACTAGTGAACAACAAAATCTTGATAGAGATGGTGAGTCACCTAATTTTAGAATAGCCTCTTTTTTGGCTTTGTGATGAAGTTAAAAGTAATAACAAACTAATTAAATATAAAAAGAAGTCTGTTTACAGCTTCAACATCGTCAAAAAGATTCTTTATGAGTCTATGCTTAATGATAAAACTTGCTTGCCTATGTACAGCTCTAAGCTAATAACTATACGAAGTCATCATAATAGTGGAATTTTGAAGAGCTAGGAACCAACAAATAAAGACAAACCACTAATATTTTCAGTTGGTATAGCCAAAATTCAGTCAGCACAAAGCATGTGCTTTAGACAATTTTCACTAAACTTGGTGATAAATATTTAGCAGGCTACTTAGAAGTTTCTTAGTAGCAAAAGTTAAAACATCACATACCTTTGAAGAAATATTTGTTTTTCCAGCTGAATAATAATTCCTGAAAACATAAATTAAATACTATGACACCAAAGTAGCTGCATAATTTGGTCAGCACCTACAAGTAGTGCTGAAAACAAGAAAACATTTCCGAAATATAAAGAAACAAATGTATTAAATGTATTTAAATCAATGTATTAAGTCAATATTCTCAGTTTGGGTATTTTGCTAAACAGTGGCTAAGAGGTACAGATAGATTTCCAAAACCAATCTCAGATTATTGTGTGGCATAGACCTTGATTTAGTAATAAATTTTATAACAAATTAATTTTTCATGGGATGCTAAAATAAAGATTTGCCAGAAAATATATGTTATTGACAGTAGATGCTTTCTTCACAAAAAACTATTTTAAGGTAGAATTTTGCAAATGTAATCAGCAATATTGGAGCTGTTTTATTGGGTATTTTAAAAATGATTCTAGGGAAATTTTCCAGTTATAGCTATATACCTGAAATTCATTTTGTACATCATTCAGAGGAATACTTTAGAAACAAAGACATGGAAGCCCAAAGTGCACAAAATACTTGCACTACAGGGTATCATCAACAGTTAGTTTTATAAAAATAAGACCTTGAATAGTAAAATCTTTAAAATACTATGTAATGATAGGGGGAATGGCTTTGAAACTGTTGTTATCTTGAAAAGATGACCTGAATATTATGGTGAAGAACATAAAAAATTGGCAGAATTAAAAATGAATTGAACATTTTCTTTTCACCAAAGCCAGGTGTTCTGAATGAGTTGACATCCTCTGTAATGTTGTAGCTGTCAATAATGTGCTCTCTAGTAGATAGCTATAAATATAAAAGCAAAGCAATCATTTTTTCTCTTCAAAATGTAGCTTATTTTTTAATGGAACTTTTGAATAGAAAATACACGTATGTGGTTCAAAATGCAAAAACGGAAAATATTATATGTGAATAGTTACTTTCTCTTCTTATCCCTCATCTGGCCAATTCCCCACACCCATGTATTACGTTTTTACTTTTTTATGTATTCTTCCAGACTTTCTTTATAATTATAGGAGAGAATAGGAATGTGGATTTTTATCTCCCTGTTCCTTTTTACACAAAATGTAGCATTTTATACGTACCACTCAAAAAACTTGTTTCAAATAATACTAGTCTTGGAGATCTTGCTCTATCAATATATACAGTACATCTTCATTCTTTTTTAAATATTCATCAACAGACAACTGTATGCTGCTTGATTTTCCTTTATATGGATTCAGCATACAGTTGCCTATTGATGAATATTTGTTTGTGGTAGGCTTTGTAAATGTTCACTGATATCTGCTTCCCATGCCTGGAGAAGCTTATTCTTTTCAATTCTTCTTCAGAAAGGCTTGGACATATGTCCTATTTTGACCAATGAAATATGAGTGACAGTGACATAAATCACTTACAATAGAAACTTATTCTGCTTCTTTTTCTTTTTCTTCAACAGAGAATGAAACTAGTACAATTTCAGATGTTTCCTTCTCTTTAATCTAGATGGAGCATAATAATTAGAACCCATGCTAGACCCCTTGTGTTAATGAGGAATAAACTTGTATTACTGATATCCACGAAGAGTTTGTTTTCATCTGTTACCATAGCATTACTTAGACAATCATGACTGATATAAAAAATGGTACTAGAAGTAGTGTGCTATTATAACACAGAACCTAAACAATGTGCCATTGTCATCTTGGTTGGGCAATCAGTGGCAAGAAAAGTATTGTTAAAGCTTTGGAGAAACAGTGTTAAAACTGTCAGCTGAAATAATTTGGAAAGTCAATAATTTCCATTTTAGTTTGGTGGGAAGGATGGAAACAATACTAGTAGGGTGGGTTGTCTATGGTTGGGTGTACTTGAAAAAGAATTACAAGAAGAGATAACCCTAGAGCAGAACTGCCAATTTGAATGGAGAGAGAGAAAAAAAGTGAGTCCTGAAAGATAAGATGTGAAGTTTGCAAGAGGAAATTGTGTTTTGACTTCTGACAAAGCTAAGATTAAGGGAAAGAGACTTTGATATCAGCCTTATGGCAAAGATCAAATAAAACATATGGACCATATCAACAATTGCTAAGACATCTGCACTGGTTAAGTGGCAGGCAGTGCATTCTTTTAGATGGAAATAGGACTTAGTGAAAAGAGGCTAAGGAGGTGGCTTCCTTAAATACCCTGGCAGCTCAAGGTATTTGCAATTAAGTGTGTATAGAGAAGCATGTCTTGAGAAGAATTCTGAGTGTGGCTATTTGCATATATGCTGATTGAAATTAAATAGATAAAAGGCCAATAATTTTTTTGAGTTATACTACCTAGAGAAACATCAGCGTGGACATCCATTGTTATATACTTAAAATGACTATTGTACTTCCAATGCCCTATGGGCAGAGAAAGGGCTGAGAAAGTTTCTCATTGGTTGAAAAATTATATAATCACATGAACTTTTGAATTGTAGCCTAGGAGGATAATAGAAAAAGAGCTGACTCCCAGGGGGTGGATTCAAGGACTGTGGAGAACAATGAACTGGGAATTTCTCATAGGAAGATGAAACAGAGACCAATCAAGGAATATTCTCCACTCTTGGAATAGAAGCTCATTTATCATATGGTCTGTGTGAATTGGCATTGCTAAATATAAGTAGTTGCTGTATATTTTTCCATCTCAATGGAAGTGCTCATAGCAGGTGTGCTGTCCCTATTTCACTACTGTGTATCTGGTAGGTCTGGCCAATGATGGTAAACTTGATGAATGACTGAGACTTAGGGCTTCAAGCTCAACACAGTAGATGGATGGGATGTTTGGATATGTTCCCTTGGGAAGAGGTGAGTGCATATGTGAGAAAGGGAGGGAATTAAATACTTGGTAATAAAGAGCAGACTGTGGTAGACCCTATTACAGTTCACCAATATTCAATTCCCCACCCTGAAAGAGAATTATAATTCCTCCTCTTACTGGGGCTGAAATGGTCCATATGTTTTGCTTTTGCCAAAGAAATGTAAATATAATTGATGTAGTCATAATCTTTATATAATAGGGCATTATGTGAGAATCTCTTTACTCTTCTGTTGCTGAAGCCTGCAGTGTTCCAGATAGTTCCTTAAACTTGGTTCTAGTGAGAGGATACATTCCATGAGCAGTATCCATGTAAAGACCTTTGCTGAATGTGTAGCAAGAGTAATAAATAAAACTTTGGTACTTTAAACCACTAAGACTTTGTTAATGTTTGTTACTTCGGCATAACCTGATCTATCCTGACTGATACATGGTTATCTCCAAACTTTTGCTATATTAAATAAAGCTGCAATGACTTACACATGTTATTTTGAAAATTTGTAAGTAAACTTAAAGTTTAAATTCTCAAAAGTGGAATTACTGGGTCAAAGGATGTAAACATAAGAATTTTGATAGATATGGCTGAACTGCCCTCCATAATACTGTTATCAATTTACATTTTTTACTAGCAGTTTTTGAGGTGCTTATTTACCCACAGACTTGTCAAGAAAATGTGTTACCAAAATTTTGGATAGTCAATCTGGATAGTGAACACTTTATTTCAGAATAAAAGCTAACAGTTTGAAAAATAAGCAAAAAGTAAATGTTTGGGAAGAAACTCACCCTATAGAGAAAGCATTTTGTAAAACAGATGTTTAAAAATGTTTCTACTGTTACGTGATTCTGAAGCCAATACAGATATGAATGATAGAAAACTTTCTTGTTGTTTACAGAATTATAAAACATAGTCACTTAGAAACAGAATTTTTCTAACGTAGTTTAAAATCTTCCATGTAAAGAGTTTCACTGGATTTTGTATCAAATTTTTAAAAATAGAGGTGTGAGCTGAAAATTCTCTAAAGAAGAAGATGATGAAAATGGTCACCAGGGCTGTAGCACTGGAGATGGAAGATGAGATCAAAGATGCTTCCAACAGCAGATGTTCTGTAGGAAGCAGTGGATCAGAAAAGGCTCACTTTTCTTCTGATGAAGCAATAGAAGCTAACAATGAGGATGGTGTTGAACCCTGAGACCAAGAAAATGAAGATGCTACAGAATCCAGTGTTGCAACTAATATGGGCTGGGCAGATGCCATGGCTAAGATCCGTAACAAAATAACTCCTAAAAGTATACCCACCATTCCGGTCGAAAACACAGAGCTGGAAAAGGAAAAAGAAAAGGTAAAGCAAGAAAGACTACAGAAAAGAAAACAGCTTGATAAGAATCAGGGGTGGGAAATGATGTGCAGAGTAAAGCCAGATGTCAAAGACAAAGAAACAGAGAGAAATCTTCAGAGAATTGCAACGAGGGGTGTGGTGCAATCATTTAATGCTGTTCAGAAGCATCAAAAGAATGTCGATGACAAGGTTAAAGAAGCTGGAGGGTCTATAAGAAAACATGCTAAGATGATGTCAACTGTTTCCAAGAAAGATTTCATCAGTGTGCTGAGAGGAATGGAAAGAGCTACAAATGAGAAAAGTTCAACTGGGAAGAACCCAAAAGCCAAACAGACTGAAGTGAAATCAGAAGGAGGCCCAGGTTGGACGATCTTATGTGAAGATTTCATAATGGGGGCACCTATGAAAGACTGGAACAAGGAAAGCGATGGGCCTGGTGACAACAGACCATGACCTGTAAGTGACTGTGACACATAGAGCAATACAGAAAACACAAGATGCAATCGTTTTATTTTTCCTAGAAAAATACTTCATCCTCTGACCATTGGGAATTATAAGGGCACCATTTGTAGGAAAGCCAAAAGACATTTACTGTTACAGGTTTTGGTATTCCCACTTTTTACATAAATTTTGTTAAAATTATATTTTCAGGGGCCGGCCCGGTGGCGCACTGTGCTAGTGCGCCGCTTGGGAAGCGCGGCGGCGCTCCCGCCGAGGGTTCGGATCCCACATACAGACCGGTTCCCGCTCACTGGCTGAGCGAGGCGCGGGGGCAACACCGAGGGTTGCGATTCCGTTGCCGGTCCCGGTCCGGTACGGGGGCGACACTGAGGGTTGCGATCCGTTGCCGGACATGGAAAAAGACAAAAAAAAAAAAAAAAAAATTATATTTTCAGCCCTTGTATAATTTAAAGCTTTGTTCTTCAAAACATTTGTAAAAAGAATATTTCTGCTTGACCAGAGAGATTTGCATTTTGCCAGCATCATTATGTTTACATAATGGTCACATCTGCTGGTGTGTTGTTTCAGTATCATCAATTTTTATAGAAATGCAATACCAATTGATAATTAAAATGAACTCTTTGAGGTTAATGTTTCTCTGCTTTCCAACTTATAGACCTATGTATGTGTAGTTTTGGAGAATGATTGGTGTGTTTTGCTTGTTTGCTTTGGTAAGCTGTTGAGAAAACCTATGTAGCCAAGTTTAAAAATTCTAGTAAAATATAAAAAAAAAATAAAAAAAATAAAGGTACAACGTCTTCTGATTGTTTGGAAAAATTGCTAATTTATCTCAGAAAAGCAAACATTTATTAAGAAAATTAAGGTATCAAAGAAGACGCATCATATAATTGTATTACTAGATACATAAATAGTATTTGATAAAGTTTAGCACTCATTAGTGGGAAAAAAATCTCAAAACTAGGAATATAACATTTTCTTAATCTAATAAATTGTATACTATATATAAAAAGTTTTACAGACATTATACTTAATTGTACTATTAAAAACTTTCCACTTGAGGGCCGAGCCCGTGGCGCACTCGGGAGAGTGTGGCGCTGGGAACGCAGCTGCGCTCCCGCCGCGGGTTCGGATCCTATATAGGGATGACCCGGTGCACTCACAGCACTCACTGGCTGAGCGCGGTGCGGCCGGTCTCAAAAAGGACAAAAAAACAAACAAACAAAAAAAAACTTTCCACTTGAGAATGAGAATAACATGATGCCAGCTACTGGCACTTCTATTACATACTGTGTTGGGGATCTTTTAAAAATTTGTATTTATTTATTTTTAATTGACATATAATAGTTGTGTCTATTTGTATGATGTTTTGATCTATGTATACAATTGTAGAAAGATTCAGTGAAGCTAATTAACATATCTATCAGCTCACCAAATTATTTTTTTGTGGTGAGAATGTTAAACATCTGTTCTTTTAGAGATTTTTGAAATATACAGTACTTAACTGTGGTCACCATGCAGTACAACAGACCACTAAAACTTATTCCTCCAGTCTAACAGAAATATTTTACCCTTTGATCAACATCTCTCCTTTTTTTAATCCCTCTTCCTCCCAACCTTTCAGCCTCTGGTAACCACTATTCTACTCTGTTTCTATAAGATCAACTTTTTCAGATATATTGGAGATCAGTACTACAAGACATGAAAAAGAAAGAAAATACATAAGAATTAGTCAGAAAGATACACATCTTCCATTATTAGCAGATGACATAATTGTGAAAAGAGAAAATCCAAAAGAATGAAAAAATAAATTATTATAATTAATAAGTGAATTTAGCAAGGTCACTAGATACAAGGTCAGTATATACAAATGAATTGTATTCCTATATGTCAGCAACAAATAGCTAGAAATAATATTTTAGAAAGCTAATAACTAAAATGTTGTAGAGAGAATGTTACTATTAACAATATCATAAAACCCAGAAAAATCCTAAGAAAGAAATTTAGTAAAATATGTGCAATATCTCTGCAACAGATTATTTCATCAGCAGCACTACAAAACTGCCCCTAGGTGAGAACCACCATGCTATAAAAAAATGACCTAGCACCAAGAAGAAGAATTAAAGTAGGACTAGATAAATGTAGAGATTTATAATGTATATTGTTTGAAAGATTTAACAGTATAAAAATATCAGTCCTCCACAGATTGATCTGTAGTTCTAATGCAATAAAATTCCCACCTGTCTTCCTCCTTGGAAGTTAACAGAATGGTTTTAAAATTTATATGAAATGCAAAGGAGGGTAGTTCAGAGAAGAATTACCAAAGAAGAAGAATTTGGTCTGTGCTTTTATTCTCCTTCTCTGACAAAATGAGGGAAAGTTCAATTTTCTGTGGAAACAGTTTGTCAAAAACACTTTTACTTCCCTTTCTCTGTAGTCAGTCTCTCCCTTGACTGGAGTGGTGACGAATCATGTTTTTGTCTAGAATGCCTTTACTTGCTTCACCAATTGGCCTAGGGAGGGTAGATGGCAGCATTAAAGTCTGCTTGAGATTTGCTTATATTATTTAAGCCTGCAATCCTCAAGCAAAGACCTATTTGATCCTATGAGTGAAAGAACCTAATCATAGTTCTACCTTTGAGCCGAATAACTAATTATTAATCAAACTAATGCATCCCAATAAGACTTACTAATTGATGTCCCTATTTCCAAGACTCTAAATGGCAATGGACAAAACCCAGAAAAATACTGGCATTCAATCATGTATTCATATCTAGGTGGCTGTTTCCTATTCGCAGCAGTGCCTATCCCAATAATCTCCTATTTCATCAAACTCCCAATTTCAATTTAAAGTCAGTTTCTGGGAAGCTCTCTCAGCCTTCTCATTCTGAGTTGGGTGGTTCTCTTCTGTGTAACTTTCAGACCCTGTTTGTTTATGTTTCAAGGCACATTGTACTGTATTCTCGGTATTACAGGAATTTTAATCTCAATACATCCATTGGGCTAAACTGCAGAAACAAATAAAACCAATATCTCAAAAACAAAACAATTTTTCAAAAATAATAGATGTTTACTGATTGCTTAAGTAACAGTACAAGGTAAGTATGTCTCATTCTCGGGTATCTCATCCATGAACTAAGGCATCTTCTACTCTTTCCTAAGTGTCATAGTCACTTGCATTCAGTGCAGAATGAGAAAGAGCAAGGAATATGCCTGGGAGAATTTTTTGACCAGACTCCATCATTCTGGTTCTATTTCCTTGGATAGAACTCAGTTATTTGTCCCACTTAACTGCAAAGGAGGCTGGGAAATGTAGGCTAGCTGCGTGACCCAGATCAAAGCCTCTATCGTACTGTTCAAGCCAATTTAATTGTCTTTCCTGACCTCTTTTCTCCCCTGTAGTCCTAATTTCTTTTATTATGTCATCCTTCACTCATTCTCTAAAGCTATGAAATGTAGAGTGTTCTATAGTCAAATGGAGTCCAAGGAAGACCAGTCAGCTCTTTGCTAGCAGTATATCTACATTCTGCAAATGTTCCCTTTCCCCTCTAACCTGGTTTGGCTTTTTTTGTTTTGTTTTGTTTTGTTTTGTTATTTTTTGTACTGGTTTTGTTTTAAACCACTTCCCTGGAGTAGATCACAAATATCTCTTACATAATCTATTTTGAAAGTCAAATAACTTATTTTACTGCCACACCGTGCTTCTTTGTTAAACATACTTCCCACAATTATGGCAACAAGATTTCAAAATCCACAAATCTAATATTAAGATTCTCTTAATTGAGTCCCCATTATATGAGTCCTGTTTGTATGGGTCCCTGTTTCCTAAGGATTGAAATTAAATCCCAGTAGGGTGTTCAATGCCTTTTATAATAAGAATCTACTGTCTCCCACAGCGTTTCCTCTTCTCCTTATCCCTCTAGACTCCAGACTCAGGATGCTGTTTCTTGCCCCTTGAATAAAACATGCAATCTTAGGGCTTGAATTCTTTTCCTCTCTCTGCCAGAAATATCCTTTCTCCCTTACTCTTTTCTCATTTTCCATCTCCACCTGCTTGATATAACTACTCCTTAAGGCATAACTCAAATGTCACATTCTTTGCAAAGCTTCTCCTTCTTAATATCCATAATCTCAATTAATCACTCACTTTTCTCTTTCTCTCCCACATGAAATGTTTTCAGTTTTCTTACAGCATTTATCATTGTGCACTTGCACTGCAGTTATTTGTGCATGTGTCTTTTTTCCTTCACCCAGGATAGACTGTGCTATTCTTGATAGTAGCTGCAGCATCTCATCCATCTCTGTGTTTCCAGTGTGTATACACAAATTACATACTTGTGGTACTGCATATTAATAGCTCAGAGACCTGTTTATCAATGTTTTATACAAAACAAAACAAAACAAACAAACAAAAAAACCTTGTGTGTGTTTCCTTGATTCTTAGAGAAGAGAGCTTGGAAATAGTTCTAAGGAATTAAAAGAATACTCTGTAAACAAATATAAAAACTCAGGAATCAGAAAAGAAAATTTATTATATATATTAAATGTAATTACCCAAGTAAATCTTTTAGAGTAGTATTGATCAACCATTGCAAGTGGAGAGTGCTTATATATTGAAGTAAAGGCATATGACCCAAGTCATATGGGCTTTACTAAGAAGACCTGAAAAATTCTATGTAGATATACTTCAGGATATGAGTGATCTACATATCAAGAATATATTTTCTATGACTATGAAAGAGGTAGAAAAATCTACTGGACAATATATGGACAAATACAAATTTATCTTTAAAGGGTTTATGAAAGAAAGACAGGTAAGGCAGTTTATCAGTGACTGACAAGTAATCTACAAGTCAGACTTTTGTAGATGACAGAATTCGAGGTCAGAACAACCTTTGATGGAGAATATCAACTTTTGCCTTTCCTCAGGCCCTATCAATCCCTACACAAAGTCAGTCTAACTAGCCCCTGCCTTAGTCAAGGAGTATATATAAAGAGTTCCAATTCTATCACTGCTAAGTGTCGGATGCATTTTACTGCCAAAGATCTGTTGTCCGGTATTTATGGTGTGAGCCTTGAACACTTACTTGGCCCTTGAGAGTCACAACCTTGCGCCACCCTCTGCCTTGTAATTTTGGTTTGTACGACTGAGGTTCTGCCTCAGCAACCCTGCCCAGCGCTACAGTTGTCTGTTGTTGCTAAAGCCTTACCTAGAACTTCAGCTTTATTGTTTGCAGACATGATATTCTAATAATGTCTGAAGCCTTGTCTCCTGGGTGCTGAATGCTTTTCTATGCTCCCCAGTGCTGGTTAGGATCTTACATGATTCATTTGCAACCTCAGGCCTGGTTTTACCTACCACAGGCTTCCTAGGCTCTATGCTTGTGGTCCAAATTTTGGTGGACCTCAACTTCTGACTTGGTCAAATCAGAGAAGACTTTGTTTCTTTGGTCACTGAACTTTGGATAGACTGATTTTCCCTTCCTAGGGCTAATTCTACAAATGGGTCTATTTCCCCCACTTCCCCTTTTATATCATCTGCCTGCCTCTCCTTCAGTTGAGGGAATCTTGGTGGAAGTGTCTAATCCAGTTTTAGTATTAGTTACTACAGAACATTGTGACTTCTATTTGCAGCAATAACTGCCCTATCTGCAAATTTACATAATTAATCCCCTGATTTCTCTCAGGTTAGTGACCCAAGCATTCGGTTTGTGCATTGGCACATTCCCTTTTTGGAGTCTCTATACATCACAGTAGAGACATTTACTAGCTTTTGCTCCTGTTTCTGTAGCAGTGGCAAACTTGTCTATTATTCCCTGCCATGTTTCATGTCTTGGTAAGCTCGTAGCTACTTTCTTTTCTCTTCCTCATTTCTTCTGCACACAGTCAAGGTAAAGACACCAAGACAGCTGGCATAAAGGAAATATCACAGTAGTTAAGAGAGCAGATAATGATTTTTGTCACTGAATCCCAATTTAAAAATTAGCTGTGTTCCTTTGGAAAAACTACCTGTTCTCTCTAAATCTCAATCAGATTCCTTATCTGTAAAATGGGGATAATAATATCTTTTATTTTATTGTGAGAATTTTAAGACATAATCAAAGTAAGACCTGTAATACTTGGCCTGTTTTAAAGGCACTGTAAACATTAGCTATGATTATGGTAAGCATTTAAAATATTTGTTAAATAACTGAGAAAAATTAAGAACTCATTAGAATACAAAAGCAATTCAAGAGACATCTTTGTTTAGGAAATACAAACTAAGAGTAAGACTATCTCTTCACAGAAAATTCAGGAAGATATTATGATATAATGATACTTTGGAGTTGGATTATTAGAGAAATATTGTATTATTTATTTGTCTCTGTTAGCAAGACATAAAAAACATACAACCAGTAAAAATTTTCAGTAGCATAAAAATATAGTAATAATTTCTAATTAAATATAGTAAATTACAGAAGCACAATATACTCTAGACCAGCCTGCTTAATCTAACTTTCTGTGCTGATGAAAATGTTCTTGATCTGCAAGGCCTGCAATAGAAGCCACCAATCGCCTGTAAGAATAAAGTATTTGAACTGTGGCTGGTAGCACTAAGGACATACATTTTATTTTTAGGTTTTAATTAGCTCGCTGCTACTATATCAGTGCAGTGTTACATTCTTGCTGTATATACACAGTGTGGTTCATGTACCAGTAATGTTGATGTTATCTGGGAGTTTGTTAAAAATGCAGAATCTCAGGCCCTACTATAGATGTGCTGCATTCTATCAAGATCCCCAGTAGTTTGCATACTCATTAAATTTGGGGAATTACCAATCAATGTGTTTGCTCTCATGTGACAGGCTGTATTATTCCGTACTCCAGAATATTTTAAGTATTTGGATGGAAGAAATTGAGATGTATTGCTTTAAAACTAAGTGTCAAAATACACCAAACTTATCAGGTAAGAGTCTTTTTTTTTTCTTTTAGACATCAAGACCAAACTGAAACTGTTGATCAAATATATCACATTACATTAATGAGTTGCAAGAATAAATTTCATGGTTTTAGCAGTGCCGATGGCTTCTCAGTTAGGGACTACTTTCCCAGCTTCCCTTATAGCTATGGGGCAGAAGTGGTGTGTGCAATATCCCCATATTACTTCCTGAAAGATAAATTGCTTGACTTCCACTTTCTCTCTTTCCTCTTACTCAAGATCTAGAATATGGATTATTGGTGAGTTCCATCTGTCCTTGTGGCTCAGCATGGTACTTTGGGGGAACAGTGAAGCAATAACATGAACGAATTTGTGTTTCTGGATGACCTCACTGAGCAGGGCCTCCTACCTACTCTGGATCAAGGGAGAAATCAACATTTATTTCTTTGACTCACAATTTTTCCTTTTTTCTTTTTCTTTTTTTTTTTTTTTTTTTCTTTTTTTTTTTTTTTTTTTCTTTTTTTTTTTTTTTTTTTCTTTTTTTTTTTTTTTTTTTCTTTTTTTTTTTTTTTTTTTCTTTTTTTTTTTTTTTTTTTCTTTTTTTTTTTTTTTTTTTTTTTTTTTTTTTTTTGCTTCTTTTTCATTATGGCAATTTGGCCATGCCCTGTGTAGAATGTGTAGAAAGTAGAGTGGTAGAGAGTTGTACCTTATTTCCCCAACGGGGTAGATTACAAATTTGAAAATAGTGTAGAATATTTTAACATAAAATTTGGTTAAAATACAACATGGTTTCTGAAAGAGAAACAATAACTTGGGTATACTGTGCTGTTTTAGAATAGGGTCAATACATATATGACAAAAGAGACATGTTAATTTATATTTTGCTTAAAGTTTTGTGACAAGTACTGAATAGTTTTCACTTCCAAAGACTCAAGAATTTTGAATGATCATGCAATTAGGTACTCTTTTATCAGTTATCTGGAGTTGAAGGATGTCTGCATATTCAATGGCTCACTTTGTTTTCTTCACTTTCCCAGTCCTCTGTAATTACATCATATTGACAGATGTGGGCTGTTTATTTTCACAAGATTTTAAAAAGTTAACTCTACCCATGACCTCCATCATTAGCACTTGTAAATTCCATCCTGTCTGCAAACCCTGAATTCCTTAATCCCCACTGTAGATAAATAACACCCCCAAAATAATGTGATCATCTTGCTTCCATCACCCATCCTTAAGCCCACTTTTATTGTTTTCTTTTCTGTTACTTTCTTTCTACCATGCCTTTTGGAACTTCTTATCAAGCCCTTCATTCAAGTAGTTGATATCCATATTTTGTTAATCTGTGGATATGAGGAGGGATTAAAGCTATTCTTGGAGAAAATAATATTCCCAGGATGATCTTTCAATACCTAGTTATTTTACAGGTTTATTTTTGCATTAATGTAACAAAAGATTTTTTTTTTTACAAAGTCACAATTGCTTTACCTAAATTCTATATTTAAAAAAAAATCTCTTTCATAAACATTGATGCAGTAACAGAAGAATATTTTTTAATTTGTCAAAGTGTGTAGTTAACAATAAACCTCATCTCTCTTGACTTAAGAGCACAGAAACCTTCCACTTATTATTATCATTTTTTATTTTTTTTAAAAATTTAAATTTTATTAATTTTTTTTTTTTTTACATTCTATGATGTTGTAGAGCACTTGGGAGGGAGAGGGGAAAGGGGAAGGAAAGGAGATGGAAGAAGGAGGAAGGAGAAAGGAAGAGGGGTGGGATTGAGGCCTGTGGCACCCCCCACGTTCCAACAGGGGAGACTGGTGGGTTTACAGTGGTGGCTTAGTTATTGCCAGGCTGGGTGCAGATGTCAAGGGGGTGTGGCAATAGCCCTCGCCCCCTACCTCCCCAGCTCAGGAACCCAGGGCCCTTCTTGCTGAGGCTTGTTGGTTATCACTGGGCTGGTTGAGTGTGGGGGTGGGGGTGGCTGAGACCCTCAGCACCCCACTACCCCACCTCAGGAGAGCCCAGGGTGTCTCCTGTGGTGGTTCAGTGCTTGTCGCTGGGCTGGTTGCTCATGTGAGGGGTTGTGGCTGAGGCCAAAGGCCCCCATCCTCAGGACTGGTTGTGGGTGTCAGAGGGCATGACTGAAGCCCCTGGCCCTCCCCCTTTTCTGGCTTGGCAGCACAGGTGACTTCTGGTCCTTTTAGGTGTTATAGGTGTTCTTTGGTGAAATGAGACCTTTACTAGTTATCAAACTTTGTCTCTGGTTGTGGGTACTTTGTTTTTTCTTTCAATTCTGTGTTGGATTATTTGCTGTTCCCACCACTTAAACTCTGCACTGGAACTAATTTGTTGTCCTTTGCTTACTTCTAAAATGGGGGAACTTCCTGTAGGGACCAACAGTTGAGCTCTGTGGTTGAGTTAAATCGCTGCTTTGCTGCTGATTCCCTAGGGAAGGCTTCTTGTGCAGCTCAGGTTTTAATGGTTGACTTTATAGGTACTTCTGGATCTGGTGAAATCTGGTGTACCTGGGTTGTATAGAAACACTGGTCTGGGCCTGAGTCTTTTAATCAAACTGCACCCCTTGCAATTCTATATTCCTGACCAGTCTTCTCTGAGTGGTTCTGCACTGATTGGGGGGCAGATCAGCTGTCCTTGCTTTGTCCCAGTGTTCCCCCAGTGGTCCTGTCTCCCCCACTGCCTGTGCTGCCGACACTTCCCATAGGACTGACTGTGCTCCAGTCCCTTGTGATGATTCACCAGCCTCTGAGCGACTCCTTTTTCTCAGTTGTTGTTGCTCCTCAGTCCTATGTGGGTCCACAGGAACCCCGTTGGTGGTACTGCTGGCCTGGGGGCCACCAAGACTCTCTTCTCCCCTGCCGCTCCAACCAACTTCATCCGAAGGGCACAGCTGTGGCTTTTGCAGGTTCCTGCTCCCTATACTCAGCAGCTTCAGCCTTAAAGCAGCGGCAACATGAAATGGTTGAAGTGAATTTTCTTTCTCTCATTCTCCCATCTTCATGAACTCTGTAGGTCTCTCTTTCTCTTCCCCTGAGCTCTAGAGGCTCCAGCTTCACTGTTGTTGCTTTTTAATAGTTGTAAATTGGTTGATCTGTGGTAGAGAGTGATGCTGGGGACCATCTATTCTGCCATCTTGACTGGAAGCCCCCTCTTTCCATTTATTGAAAATTCAATTTGATTTCTCACAAAAGCATGTTGTTGAATTTAAATCATATCAATAGGATTTAAAATGTTAGTTCTATAATACATATTTGGTTTGTGACATTTCTCTAATTCCTTTATTTCTTCCATTAAACCATTTTTTCCCCCTCTAGGCTTCTTCCTTTTTATTCATTTAGTTTTAAACAACAGAATATGTTCTTTTTATTTTTCAATCATTTATAAACTTTTCAGATCTCAATTGATTAATTGAAATAAAATTTTTAAAAAGTGTGTTCTGCTGATCTCTTGCTGTTTATTTTGTGTAGAAAATGGTAATTTTTAAACTATTGTAAAACATCAGGTTCATGAGCATAGGAAACAGAGGGAAACAGATGGAAATAGGAAAATAAATGATTTATTCAGGGACATAGATGAATTACTAAAAATTATTTCTTAAAAAAGAGTAGTTGAGGAGAATACAAAATTAAATTTGCATATCAGTCCTTTAGCACACTTGGGTAGCATTTATTATGGAATATTATTAAAAAACAAAGAATAAAACAAATAAACACCAGGCTGATTATTGAGAAAGTATTCATTCTGATCTAAAAAACAAAAATACACCTGGAAGAAATAGTTATTAGAGAAGTTAAAAAACCTGTGACTATATTTTTTTATTATATTTTTCATCTTAATTATATTTGAAAAGCTTGCATTTTTTTTGAATCAATAGAAGAGGGAGCCACTTCATCTGTTCTGGTATTCAACACATAAAATTGCTGCCAGAGGAAAAACCAGCCACTTTGCATATTACCTTAAGTAGATTATCACTTAATCTTTATAACTATTCTATGAAAAAGAGATTATAATCATTAATTTAATGATAAGAAAACTGAAGCTCAGAGAAATTTGGAAAACAGGCCAAACTCATACAATTAACTCAAACTCATATCATTAAATCAATCTCATATTATTAAAACAACTCATATCATTCTGTAGTCAGGACTCAAATTCAAGTCTACACATATTCATGCTTTTTGTTGATGTTGATGTTATCATGTAGCTGTCTATGATATTTAATTTGGTTTAATACTTTACAAAGTACTCTCATAGAATTTATCCTCACAAAACCATATCATGTATAATTAGACTTTTTCATTATTTTATGTGACAAAGCTGAGGTTAAGAGAGTTTGTGACTTTCCTAAGCAACCCTCAGTTGTCAAAGTGAATTCAAATTTCAATCTCAAGTCTCTCTGGCTTCAGCCTGAATAATGGCAGAGTTTGTGAATCTCTATACTTTCCAAATGTTAAGTCTTCTCTTCTGTTCCTGCCTGACTTTTTTCTCCTTTAGTTGCCTAGGAGAAAGCAAGGATTTAGGATATAGGACACAACCAAATCCTGATTTCTCTTCATGTCTAATTCAGACAATGCTTCTGAGCTATTTTGCAAAGTCCTATTCTACACTTATGAGTGGGTTATAATGGGATTATAAGAATGTGCTAAAAGATTATTAAGCAGACATAAAAATTATCAGGAGTTCCACACGGAAACAGAAAAAAATTTTGGTAGTGTTTAGACTGAAGTCAAGGATTGTGAATCTCCACTTGACAGGAAATGAAACAATTATATTGATATGATATGGCTATATTGTATCAATATGTTAGCATATTTGTATAAATTCATGTCATCTGACTGTTTTATTATTTTCTATAAAACCACTGAAAAGTATTTTGTTACAAACAGTAACTTAACTATGAAATAACATGAGTACCTGAATTTTGACTTTGTACTTTTCAGGTAAGACTTTATTTTTAAATGCCCCATTTGAAACTTGTAAGTATCTTGCTAATCCAAGAAAAAAGACCAATTCATTGGAGGCTACAGAAGCAACTACTGCCTTTTCAAAGTTCCAAATCCTTTAAACCTCTTTTCTCCTTCATTTTAGAAACATGAATAGCAACACAAAATCTGGCAGCCAGATTTTGCAGGGTATTTTTTCCCACAAAATTTGAGGTAACATTTTTAATAATAATCTTTACTATAAAGAAATTTGTGTGGAAAAAAGTCAATGTTAAATGAAACCATGCAAATTAGCCATATGGATAGAACAAAATTGTTTTGCCTAGTATTTACCTCAATAGATTTATAGTCTCATAAAGAATCTTCATCGTTTAGCCTTAGCAGTATTTCAGTATGTTTGACCAATCCTTATAGTTCCTTAAATGAATGATTACCTTGAGAGTTGGGAAAAAATAGTTGACAAAGGCCTTCATAGTTCCATCCAAGTGTCTAGACAGTTATTTTGGAAATCACGACTAAAATAATAGACAGTCCCTAAAAATATTTTTAGGAAAATGTTTGGTTTTTACCCAATGCATTTTTATTTTTTTCAGGTACTGCCTAGAACCCACCATTATGCTTCTGTTTTTATTGTGTAAACACACACAGTTCACATGGTGAAGAGTTCTGCTGATGGTAGTTGTGAGGAAAGCTTATATTATACACACAGATAAACATCGCTATTTGATGGGTAGAGAGATTATGCACAGCAGAGGCCAAAGAGACTCTACCTTCTAAGGAGGCACCGTGGCATTCTTCCTCCCTTGGTTTGCTGAAGGCTTGTCTGTCTGCTTGTCTGAGGATGCTGTTCCAAATGTTACAAAAGGAAAGGAGAGGAGAGCAGAGGCGATAAGAGAGAAAAGGATGGGCAAATAAACAAACAAAAATTGATGCACCATGGGTTTACAAATAATGTTTGAAATGTTCATTCCGATATTTATAGCCTTGCATATTCTAACTTTAACTTTCCAATTTGTGCTGCAACAATTTCTGATAATTTATCTTTTGTTCAAATCAACTGGAACTCACCACTGCTTCTACACATGCCCTATGCTTTCCTCTCTAGGTGCCTTTTTTGGTGAGTTTACCTTTTTCATATCTATTTCCTCTCCTTAGCAAAGAATTCCTATTCATTGTTTCAATTGACTTTAATGAGGCACGATTTATAAACAAGAAAATATACTTATTTTAAGTGTTTCAATGAGTTTTGATAAATTATCATTCTATTCAAAATATAGAATATATCCATGAAAATGTATTCATGATCTTTACAATCAAATCTACCCTCATTCCCATACCCCTTTACACACTACCAGAACACAAAGCTAAAACCAATCCGCTTTCTGACACTGTAGTTACTTTTGCCTTTTCTAGAATTCTGAATAAACAAAATCATATAGCACTTACTTACATTCCTATGAAACATTTTTATTTATTTATTTTTGTTATATATTGACAAATGATAGTTGTTTATATTTATGGGGTACAAAGTGGTGATATGATTTTTTAATACAATGAGAAATGATTAACTTAAACTAATTAACATGTTTATCACCTCAAACACATTTTGAGATAACACAGTTTTGGATGAGACTATTAGAAATTTACTCTCTTAGCAATCTTGAAATGTACAGTACTCATTTATTAGCTATATTCTGCATGCATTGCTATTGATCTAAAAAAAATTTCAAACTTATTCCTCCTCTCTAAACGAGGATTTATATTTTTTAACTATTACCTCCCTATTCTCCCCACCTCCCAGACTCTGGTAACCACCATTCTACCTTCTGCTACTATGAGTTCAATTGTTTTAGATTCCACATATAAGTGAGAACACGTGGTATTTGTTTTTCTGCGTCTGTTTTATTTAATGTTCTTTAATTCCACCTATGTCACAAATGCCAGAATTTCTTCCTTTTTAGGGCCAAATAGTATTCCATTGTGTGTATGTACCACATTTTCTTTATCATTTCACCCTTTGGTGGATGCTTAGGTTGATTCCATAACTTGGCCATTGTGAATAGTGCTGCAATGTCCATGGGAGTGAAGACATCTCTTTGACATACAGATTTCAAATTTTCCAGTAAATACATGCTAGTGGGATTGATGACAGTTCTATTTTCAGCCTCTTGTAGAATCTCCATCCTGTTTTCCGGAATGGCTGTACTAATTTACACTTCCATCAACAGTGTACAAGGGTTCCTTCTTCTCCACATCCTTGCCAACACTCGTTGTCTTTTGTCTTTTTGATAATAGCCATTCTAACAGGCATAAAGTGATATATCATTGAGGTTCTAATTTGTATCTCCCTAATAATTACCACTGATGAGCATTCTTTCATGTATCTGTTGGCCATTTTTATATCTTCTTTGGAAAATGTGTATTCATTTGTCTTTTATCTTTAGACTTGTTCAAGTTTCTTTTATATTTTGGATATTGATGGCTTATCAGTTGTATGGCTTGCTAATATTTTATCCCAATCCATAAGTTGCCTCTTCCTTCTGTTGCTTCCTTTGATGTGCAGAAGCTTTTTTATTTCAGTGTAATGTGTCCACCTTTGCTTTTTTGTTAAATTGGGAGACAGTCATCATTTTATTAAATCAAGTCATCAGCTCAACTTATCTTTGCTTTTGTTGCCTGTGCTTTTGGGGTCAAATCTAAAAAATTACAGCCCAGATCAATGTCCTGTAGTTCTTCCCCTATATTTTCTTACAGTGGTTTTATGGTTTCAAGTCTTATGTTTAAGTCTTTACTTCATTTTGAGTTGATTTTTTATATGATGTGACATAAGGTCCAATTTCATTCCTCTGAAGGGGATATCCAGCTTTTCAACACCATTAATTGAAGACACTGTAGATGCATGGATTTTTTTTCTGGGCTCACTATTCTGTTCCATTGGTTCGTATGTCTACTTTTAATACCAGTTCCATACTGATGAAATTATTATCACTTTGTAATATAGTTTGAAGTCAGGCAGTGTGATCCCTCCATCTTTGTTCTTTTTGTTCAAGATTGCCTTAGCTATTTTTTTGTGTGTGTGTTTCCATATGAATTTTAGGATTTTTTTTCTACATCTATGAGAAATGGTGTTGGAACTGTGATAGTGATTACACTGAATCTGTAGATTGCTTTGGGTAGTATGAACATATTAACAATATTAATTCTCCTAATCCAGTAATGTGGATTACCTTTTCATTTATTTGTGTCTTCTTCAATTTATTTTATATACATTTTTGTGTACAGGTCTTTCACCTCCTTGATTATTATTATTATTTTTTTGTAGCTATTGTAAATAGAATTGTTATCTTGATTTCTTGTTGAGGAAGTCCACTGTTAGTGTAGAAAAATGTTACTGATTTTCACAAGTTGATATTGTATCCTGCAACTTTACTTTATTCACTTATCAGATCTTACTGTTTTTTGGTGAAATCTTTAGGATTTTCTGTAGATAAGATCATGTTGTCTGCTACAATTTAACTTCTTCCTTTTTTCATTTCTAATTTGGATGCTTTTTATTTCTTTCTCCTGCCTAATTGCTTTGGCTAGGACCTCCAGCACTATATTGGATAGAAGTGGTGAAGGTGAACATCCTTGTTTTGGTTCTTGGAGGAAAAGCTTTCAACTTTTTCTCATTGCTCATGTTAGTTGTGTTTTTTCATTTATGGCCTTTATTGTATTGAGCTACATTCCTTATATTCTTAATTTGTTAAAAGTTTTTTTATCATGAAAAGATGTTGAATTTTGTCAAATGTTTTTTCTTGTGTATGTTGAACCATCTTTGCATCTCAGGGATAAATCCCACTGGATCATGGTGAAGAATCCTTTTGATGTGTTCTTGAATTTGGTTTGCTAGTGTTTTGTTGAGAATATTTGCATCTATTTTTACCAAGCTTATGGACCTGTAGTTTTCTTTTCTTGTGATATCCTTGTTTGGATTTGATATCAGGGTAATGCTGGCCTTCTGAAAAGTGGTGCAATTACCACTTCTTTGATATTTTGGAATAGTTTATGAAGAATTGGGATTAGTCCTTCTTTAAATGTTTAGTAGAACTCAGCAGTGAAGCCATAGATTTTTTTCTTTTTGATTGCATACAACAAATGCACACTTTTGCTTCCCTCCCCCAACATTTTGTTTTTGATATCTGAATTTACATCGTTTATAATATGTATCCCTTGACAGTTTATTTTAACTACAGTTGTTATTAATAATTTTGATTTTTAACTCTTGGGGTAGAGATAAAATTACATTATACACCACCACTACAGACCTACAGTTAACTGAACATTACTTAGTATTACTTATATTATTGGGTTTTGTGCTTTTGTAATTTCTATGTTATTAATTAGCAGCCTTTTGTTTCAGATTAAAGATTCTTTAGCAATTCCTATAAGGCATGCCTAGTGGTGATAAAGTCTCTTAGATTTGGTTTTTCTCAAAATGTTTTTATTTTTCCATTACATCTGAAAGCTTTGCTGAGTAAGGTATTCTCATTTGGCAGTTTTGTTGCTACAGCACTTTGAAAATATCATCCCACTTTCTCCTGTCCCGAAAGATTTTTGTTGTGAAGTCTGCTGATAATCATGTTGGGGCTTCTTTGTATGCACGCAATGCATTTCTTATCTCTCACTTCTCTCAGAACTTTTTCCTTGTCATTGATTTTTTGATAGTTTGATTATTATGTGTTATGATGAACTCCTCTTTGGGCTGCCTTTAATAGAGATCACTATGGTTCCTGTACCTGGATATTGTCTTATCTCCTCAGATTAGGAAAGTTTTACCGTATTATTTCTTTAAATATGCTTTCTGGCTTTTTTTCTCTTCCTTCACATTCTTTAATTCCTAATATGGGTAGGTTAGGTCTCTTGATGGTGTTCCACAATTCCTGTAGACTTTCTACAGTCTTTTTAATTCTTTTTTCCTTTTTGCTGTTCTGACTGTGTACTTTCAAATGTTCTGTCTCTGAATTCACTTATTATTTTCTTAGTTTGACCAAGCCAGCTGTTAAAGCTCTCTACTGAATTTTTAATTCAGTCATTTTTTCTTCATATCTAGGCTTTTTAAATTGTTTCTTTTTCTTTGTCAAACTTCTAATTTTGTTTATGTACTATTTTCAAAATTTCATTTAAAATTTTATTCTTATATTCTAGGATTTTACTGAACTTTTAAAAGAGGATTATTCTAAATTCTTTTTCTGTCACTTCATAGACCTTTTTTTCTTTGAGGTTCATTGTTGGAGCTTTGTTAGTGTCATTTGGATGTGTCATGATTTCCTGAGTCTTTGTAATTTCTATGTACTTGCATTAGTATTTGTGCATTTGCAAAGACACCTCTTCTGACTTTTACAACTGTCTTGTGGCAGGGAATGACCTTTGCTATTTAGTCTAGCCTATGATTTTGGATGGGCCAACTGGTAATGACCTTAGGCTTGCTTTCAGCTTCTCTAGATACCTGGGCTGTTACCTTTGCTCTGAATTCATATGGGGCATCTGGCTAGGTTAAGCTATCTGGCAAGGCCACTGGCTGAGCTCTGCTAGTAGGCTGAATTTCTGGAAGGGGCTCTATCATCAGCTCTGGTTCAGCTGGACCACAGGTATACTCCCTGGCCAAAAGGTACCACTATTTGAGTTCAGCACTAGACAGGGTGTAGGAGGGGCCCTGAGATTAAATGGATTAGAATACATGGATCAACTGATAGGCTCAGTGGAAATGCATGGTTTAAATTTGCCTCCCTTCTTGCGTGGAGTTTGGGAGTGGGCTTTGAGGCTGGAGAGAGTGCTGATTAAGCTTCCTGGTGTGCAAAACTAGTGCTTACTTGTTGGCAAAATTTATTTAAGATCTGCTGTGGGATGGAGGCTTCTGAGACGGGCTAGTCTCACAGTAGTTCTCTACATGAGAAAGATTACTCCTGGGTTACAACAAAGAAGGTCTGGAACCAAGACAGAATCCCTTCTGGATCTACTCTGGAACAGAATCTGGCAAGCCTATTCAGGTGGCTCACACTGGCTTGTCTTGCAGCAGATGTTTGAGCTTTGGAGATAGTTTTCTGAATGCAGTGAGAGGGGCTGGAACTGGGACTAAGCCTCTTCAAGATCTGCTGAGGGACAGAGGCTGGTATGCCTGTCTCAGTGGCTCAAATGGGTGTGTCTTTCAGCATTTCTCTGTGTGGGTAAGATAGTTCCTTGACTGCAGTCAGGGTTCTGTAGCTTAGGCTGGTCCTTTTCAGGATATGCTGTGGGATGGTGGTTGATACACCTGTCATAGAGACTCAAACATGTGCATCTCCCATCATTTTTCTGCATGGGTAGGCTATATCCTGGGCTGCAGCAGAAAGGAGCTGAAGCCAAGGAAGGGCCCCCTTAGAATCTGCTGTAGGAAAGTAGCCAGCAAGCCTGCCCTGGTGGCTCAGATGGGCAAGTCTCCTGCATTCTTGTGTGAGCAGTACTAAGCTGGGACCACAGCTGAGGGGAGCTGGAGCTAAGTTACATGGTAACTTTTGTGTGTACTACTGAAACTGTATTAGTCAGTGTTCTCCAGAGAGATAGAATCAATAAGATATGCTATAATTATATTAGAGGGGTTTATTAGGGGAATTAGCTCATATGACTATGAAGAAAAGTCCCATGATAGGCTGTCTATAAACTGAATGCTGATAGAATGGCTCAGTCCAAGTCCAAAGGTCTCAAGACCAGGGAAGCTGATGGTGTCCTTGGTATAAGCCTTGGAATCCAAAAGCTGAAGAGCCTCAAGCTCTGATGTCCACAGAGAGGAGAGAAGGGTGTGTCCCAGCTCCAGTGGATTGAGATTTCCCTTTTTCCTCTGTCTTTTTGTCTTCTTCTGAGTCCTCCAAATTCCTTCAACCTCTCCTCAACACCCAGTCCCAAAGCCGTTTCCACATTTTCAAGTATTTGTTATAAGCAATACCCTAACTCTCTGGTACCAACTTTCTGTATTTGTTTATGTTGCTTATAACAAAATACTTGGAACTGGGTGATTTATAAAGAAAACAAAACATTGCTTACAGTTCCTGAGGCCAGGAAGTCCAAAGTCCATCTGGTGGTGGCAATAGTGACCCAGGGGTCTCACATTGCAAGATGGTGGAAGCGGAGGGAGCAGAGAGAGGGGTGGGGGAGAGAGACAGACTCCTTTTAAAGCCGCCAGAACCATGCCCCTGACCACCATTTTTAATTCATTCACTAGTGCACGGTCCTACAATCCAATCACTTCTTCAAGGCTCCACTTTTCAATAACCATAATAGGTTTTTCCATCAGTGGGGGCTGTTTCTAATACATAAAATGTGGGGGATACAATTCAAAAGTTTTGGGGGGACATAATTCAATCCACTACAGATACTGGCATCAACAGGCAGAGGAGGCTTTCTGATGAGGCAGTAGTATACATGATTCTTCCTAGACCCTTCGGCAGATGACTTTGGTTGCAGGTTCAAGGCCAAACAGGGCTGTAGCCAAGCCCCTTCGGGAATGGAGTTGTTTCTGGGTTTAAATCTCAGAGCAGAATTAACAGTTCTGCCACCTGCATGTGGGTCTTCATTTTCAAAATGACCTATGTCTTGGGCTCCACCAGGTTTTTACCAACTTCTACCTGAATTCCAAGGCTCCCACAAAGAGACTTTTGTCTGTGAATGGGTGCAGAATTATTGTTGTGGATGGAAGAGCAGATGACCTCCTATTCCACCATCTTGCTGGTGTCACATTTATTTACTCTTTCATATCTGGTTTCTTTTGCTCTGTATAATTTTTTTTTTTTTTTGACCGGTACGGGGATCGTAACCCTTGGCTCGGTGTGGTCCATACCCCCCCCAGCCAGTGAGTGTACCGGCCATCCCTATATAGGATCCGAACCCACTGCCTCGGTGCTACAAGCACCGCACTCTCCTGAGTGAGCCATGGGGCTGGCCCCTGTATAATTTTTTTAAATTTTATTTTATTTTGTCAATATACAATGTGGTTGATTATTGTGTATAATTTTTTTTGAGATTCATTATGTAGGTGTGTATATCAGTACTTCATTCCTATTTATTAGTAAATAATAAATAATTGTATAGGTTTTACCAAAACTTATTTACCAGTCCACATATTGTTAGACATTTGGTTGTTTCCAGTTTTTGAATATTATGAATACAGCTTCTATGACCATGCATGTACAGGTTGTCGTGTGAATATATGTCTTTTATTTCTCTTTGGTAAATGCCTAGGAATAGAATTGATGAATCATATGGTAAGTGTATGTTTAAATTTTTAAGAAATTGCAAAAACTTCTTCCCCAAGTAGTTGAACCTCTTAAACTCCCACCAGCAAGGTATTAGATTCCCAGTAACTACATATATTCACCAACCCATGACATTGTGAGTGTCTCTTATTTTAACCATTCTAATGAATCCTAGTGGTGTATCATTGTGGTTTTTATATGCATTTTCCTGATAACTAATAATGGTGACCATTTCTGCAGGATTTCTTCTCCTTTTTCTTTCTTTTTTTTTTTTTCCCCTGGGTTGCCTTATTTTGAGTTCCAGTTTCCTTTTATGGATCCTTTAGAATCATGTCATCCATGAATATAGACAGTTTTTCTGCTTCCTTTTCCACCTTCAAGCTATATATTTCTTATATTATTGCACTGGCTAGGTTCTCCAACAAAATGCTGAATAGGTGTGTTGAAGTGGATATACTTCATCTTCCTTTGGTCTTGGATGAAAGCATTCAGTCTTTCACCATTAAGTATAATGTTAACTAGTTTGATGTAAGTTATTGTTTCATGTTTATTGTTTATCATCAGTGAGTGTTGTATTTTAACAAAGCTTTTTCTGTGTCAATTGAGATTTTTAAATTTAGATAAACTTGTATTCATGGAATTGAACATCTTTGTGTTCAATTTGTCAAAATCTTTAAACTGTACACTTTGTCAAGAGAGATTATTATTTTTTTATATTGCTGGATTTAATTTGCCAAAATTTTCTGAAGGATTTTTGTTTCTATGTTAATGAAGGATATTGATCTGTACTTTTAATTTTAATGTATTTGTCTGATTTTGTTATGATGATACTAGCTTCATAAAAATAGTTGGAAAATATTTCCTCCCATTCTAGTTTTTTGGAAGACTATGCATAAAATGGATATTATTTCATCTTTGAATGTTTGATTAAATTAACTATTGGAGCCACATGAATCTGGACTTTTCTTTGTGGAAGGTGTTAAACTACAGATTCAATTAACTTAAATGATGTAAATTATTCATGGTATCTATTTTTAAATGTGTTTTGGTAGTTGGGAATTGTCCATTTTACCTATGTTGTTGAATTTATTGATAGTATATTGTTTGTAATAGGTTTCTGTCATGCTTCTAACATCCATAGAAGCTCAAGGATCTTTTTTTTCTGAACTGTCTAGAGGTTTATCAATTTTGCTGCTTTTATTTAAAAAATAAGCTTTAAGGTATACCCATTTTCCTCTATTTTTCCTATTTTTATTTTACTAATATCTGTTCATTTATTAATTATTATCCCCTTCCTTATGCTTACTTTGAGTTTAACTTGCTCTTCTTTTTTTTTTTTTACTGTATTTTAAGGCAGAGGTTTAAATAATTAATTTCAGAATTTCTTTTCTATGTAATGCTGTAAATATTTTTTTGGCACTTATTAAAATTTGAATATGTGTGTTTTAGTTTTAATTTAGTTCAATATGTTTTTTAATTTTGCTTGTAATTTTTCCTTTGACCCACGTGAAGTAGTGATAGCTATGAGTTTGCATATTTATAGGGGCGACAATGCTTCTTCAGGAAACAGCATTAAAAACTCTTAATTAAAATTACTATTTTTACTCAGTGAAAATTTTACATATGTTTATTGGAGACCTTCTTTATGTCAAGATTTTCACTAGATTCTAGGACTAAAAGATGAATAAGATAGAATCTCCCCTCTCAAGATGATTTTGGTCTAGTGGGAAAAAATAAGGCAAAATAATCATATAAAGCAATGTTGTATAACAAACGTATTTGTAATTTAAAATTTTCTAGTAGCAACATTAAGTAAAAGACAATTAAAATTAATTTTAATATATTTTATTTAACCTTATATATCTAAAATAATCATTTCAACATGCAAATATAAAATTATTAATGAGATATTTTGCTATTTTTGTCACTAAGTCTTCAAATATCCAGGATGTATTTGACATTTACAGCATATCTTAATTCAGACTGATCACATTTCAAGTGCTCAATAGCCACATGTGACTGGTACTACTGTATTGAATAACACATATTCTTGAAATATACAGAAATTGCTAATTTGATCCTCACAGGAATGTATCACCAATACACTGGATAAACTACATCTCAGAGAGATTAAGTAACTGCTCTATGATCTTTCAACAATTAAGTAAAAGATGTGATTCTAAATTTTTCTGACTCCAAATACTGTGTTATTTTTATGACTTTTACTACATCTATAGTTTCTAGTTTCCTTGCCTCCTACCTCCTACTAACTCCTGAATTCTCTAAATCATTATTTGACAGCATATGATCAAAAATGATGTGGTCATGAGCTACTGGGTCAGAGGGTTGCGGCAAAGTGCTCTTACCGATATGAACAAAGGCTAAGGGTAGGGATGTAACGATGCTTCTCTTTGCAATTCTTGCTAGTCAAGTGTCTACGTTTTATATCATATTTTCTTACATCCTAAAAGAAATGCAAAAGTATATTGCAGTGGCATAGTAGTGTGTTCTGCAAGTCTTTATTCTTAATCTGTTTTTCTGCTTAGAGTTTTAAAGAATTCTACTTGGATAATAAGCAATACTAAAATCAATTTTATTGAGATTATTAAAGTGGGTTTGCCTGTGAACAATCAGTAAAAGGTTTTCTATTTCTTTATTGACTAGTAAACTGGGAACAGTTAATAGGTTTAAGGGCCTTGCACCCAAGCAAAGTTAGTTTAAGATGTCACTAGTATGACCTAGGCTTATTGTTAAGCCACTCGATCTATGTCATATTTGGGGGATTAAATTTTCTGTGGCCAAAGAAGTTTTTACATATTTATGGATGAGAAATCTGCAAAATCTCGTGCTAAAAGTTATCTGTCTTGTGGAGCAAATTTAAGATTCATTAGTCCATTCACTCACTGAAACATACATACATTTTTACTAGATATGAGTGAGTTACATGCTGGAATTGCTTACTGAAATCACAAGAGTTCTGGTTTGTAACATTGTCTCTAATTAAATGGCTGGTCTTGGTCAAATCTCTTCATATTTCAGTGTAGTCTTCAGTTAGTACAGCCTGAAAACTTATGAGCCTATGGCTCATGCCCATTAAGCACAAGAGAAAGAGGCAAAGCAATGTTTCCATTGCAGTCCAATCAGATGTACAGGCACAAGTATTCAATTCATCACAAAAATCCAATGGTGAACTTTGTTTCCTAGATTTCTGTTTAGCAGATCTCAGATCTTGCCATGTACCTAGACTATATCTGATTCTCAGCATTTTTTAAAATTTAAAACCTTTATTGAAAGATATTTTAAAATAGCTAAATAGAGTGGTATACCATATTCTTGGAAGGAAAGTGTGTGTGTGTGTGTGCACGCATGTGTGTGTGTGTGTGTGTGTATGCCTTACATATAGTATGTGGTATATTGTTTTGGTAGAATTCCTATTAACATTCCAACTTTTTTTTTTTTTGCTGGCTTTTAAAAAATAGAATGTTCTTAGATAATTTTAAGGATTCTGCTAACAGAACAAATTTGTCCCAACTGGCCAGTTTTGTGATATTTGGTAATTAAGTTTACCTCCAAGTCAGAATAAAAATTCTAGGTGAAAATGCTGTAGGAGATGTAGTGTCCCTGCTTCTTTAGATACCAGGTAAGGCAGCTGACATTAAACACTAATTGATGCTATGCAGTTAATTTAACTAGACTCTGCTGTGTTGTTTTTAAGCAGGCAAGTTCAAGAAAACTAAGTTGATTTTTAGAGTAAGCTTAAGAATTAGTCACTAACAGCTTATTTTGATAACTAGAGAATTTTGCTATCCTGTAAGACTGAATTTCAGCATATAAAATCCTTCACCAAGAATGGCTCAAGATAAAGTAGCATGTGTTGATGTCTGTATTTTAAGTAAAATACAGATGATCTCATCAAAAAATGGGCATGGTCTTATTAATAGTAAGCAGAGCAGCACATGACTGGGTTCAGAGTGCTGTTGTTCAGGGCATTGATGTAGTTACCTGTACTTGGGAAAATGTGGGTGAAATGAGGTGTAGAATGTGTTGTGCTAAAAGTCATAACTAAGAGGAGTAATAAAGATGTGAAATTGCAATGGAGAATAGTAAGGAAGGCAAAGCATATCAGAACAGCTGGTTATAGATGCAGGTCATGAAGTTGCAAAATAGCATTTACAAGTGATGCTGAAGGAAATTTCACATGGCAGTATTCATTTAGATATAACCATAACCATGAACATTTTTATTTCTATTGCAAAGATTATCCCTCTACTAGTGCAGAAGTATGCCTGGAGATGACTGAATTTGCTAAGTAAAGGAACTGGCAACTTACGAAAAATAGAGTTCCTGTTCTTTGGGTGGGAGAGAGAGGACTTCTATGGGGGAGTGATGGTGGTAACACTAGGTTTCTCCTTAGTGGAGGGTATGGTGACCAATGGTTGATTTGTTTGCCATTGAGCTGAAACCAAGGAGAGAAAAACCCTTCGTTAAAGCTATCCTTAATAATCACACTTCCCAATCAATTATTTCATACCCTCTTACCTGCCTCACTGCCTCCAATAAAAGAATACCTATTAAATCTCTTCTCTGTGTGAGACATTGTTCTTGGATCTGAAGCTTCAACAGTGGACAACAGAGAGAGAATTCTTTCTGTCTTATGAAGCTTATATTGATGTTAGGGGAGAGTGTCACTAAAAATGGACTGAAAAAACATACATATGTAAGTTAGTAACAAGAAGTAAAATTTTAAAAGAGGCTATGAATGAGGTGCTATTTTAGGAAAGTTCTTTAGACAGGAGTCTCTAGTAGGGTGACATTTTATGAGATACTTGCATGAAGTGAGGAGTGAGACACACTGATATCTGGGGAAGAGAGCTCCAGGCAGAGAGAACATATGTATGGATGGCTTTGATCACACACACTACTGTCTGTGCAGAAACGTTTTTGCATCCTCTCTGTCTACTGGGATTTTATCTTTCAAACTCAAGATTGAATATTTTTTCCTCTTTGCAAATTTTAATGTCAACCAATCAGTATGATTGGTAGTCACATTTTAGGCTAATACAAGTTTTTATTCATATTCTAAAATAGCACTTGTTTAACCACTAAATAGTTATTAAAGTATGTGCTTGAGGCTGGAGACATGAAGAACAGGAACACTTGTGTGGAGTATACTAACATTTATAAAGCAAATGTACTTCACAGGGCCTAGTTCCAAAGCCCTGTAGTTTCAGGTATAGCTTAACTTTTAAAAATTACATATAGAAATGTTAACCTTGCAAAAGACAGGAAACTTTCCCCAGGCTAAAGTCTCTGATATAGATAAAGAATTGTAACACAGCAAAGTTGCTGGCTCAAGGACAGACACATTACTTGATTAGTATGTAAACATACTAAGGAAACTGCTGTAGGGAAAGAAAATGTTTGCTAAGATCAAGATTTTGTTGGTGGATCAACTTAACCTTTTGCAAATTGCATTATGGAATGTCACTTTGTTATTTCACTGATGTTACCAGCTTCTATTGTTAAACTATACTTAGCCATAACTCCACTTATGTTCCTTTTCTGTAACTTCCTGGTCCAGAGAATAAATATGGGGAGAGAACCCCCGTTTGTGGTTAATTTCCCAAGGAAAGAATGAATGCCTCTCTCTTGAGGGTTCTGGGAAATTAACCCCTTCAGGGTGTCCCAATGCTCAGAGGAAATGGGCTTTGAGTAATCTTTTTTGCATCTCCATCATCCCATGTGAGGCAAAGCAACATACTTGCCCTCCAGAGGCCAGTGAAATTACACTCCCCTCAAGAAAATTCTACTGAATATTGATTTTCTGTGCTTCTGTCTTGCTCCCTTATTAGACTGTAACCAACTTGAGGAAAGGAAGAAAACATATTAATATATTAATAATACATTAGTATTACCATATAAATGTAGCATATCCTGTATGTTGCAAAATAGTGTATAGCCTATAAATATATATTGTGTGTAATATTAATAAAGAATAATGCCAACATTTACCCAGTAGTATCAAGAATTTGCACATCACGTTTTAGCTATGACTGTAATTTGAAAGTGGTTCTTTCTGCTTTAGGACATAAAATTAAGTTCTCCCTTTATAGAGAAAAAGCAAAACTGCACTGAGAAAACTTAATTGCTGGCATGGAAGCATTTTGAAGAGCATATTGACAGGATCAAAGCTGCTATGGAAATCAACTGAAAAAGTCTGTTCTTAAAGTCAGTTTTGAACAACTGCAGAAGTGGAGACCAAGAATATAAATGGAACTACAGAAAGGGCCAAATCCAATGCAGATGATTGTAGAACAAGCCTTAAATGAAAAAGATCAGTAGCAAGGCTGCTACGTTTGACTATGCGGGCTGTGCTCATTGTTCACCACCAGGGGGCATCATTAACATGCACCACTACGCCAATGGTGTGTTATGGAGGTGTACAAAGTGGCAAATCCCACCACCCCTTCCTCCAGCACAACCCAAAGCATCGGAGTCTAAAACAGTAAGTGACTGGTTTCTTTATTACCCAGATCTAACGCTTCGTGTTTCATTTGTCAGTAAAATCTGTAATTGGATATCAGAATTTTATTCGTAATTCAAATTGTTATATTTTAAAATGTGGAATTCTCTCTTTCTTCAGCGTGGTTATTGTCAATATCCACAATTTTTGTTTTATTTTTGCTAAATCTCACATTAAAGATTCCCTACAGTATTTTCATAAATTACTTTCTGGATAGAAAGAGCAATTCCTTATGACTGGAATAGATTTTGGTGTCCAAATTAGTCAAAAAAATAAGAAAACATCCCTTACAGAATTGTTTTGGGAAAGCTTATTTCTGTATTTTGTGGTCCATCTTATAAGTATTCAATATTTTAAAATCACTGAGTTCCGTAACAGTTATAGCTGACTTGTGGTTCCTGGAAATCAGGCTGTGTAACATCTTCGATGTACTCTAGGTTACATAAGGTCAGGACCTGTTTGCTCCTCTTATCCCAAGTACAAACAAACTTGGCCATTTTCTCTAACATGTAGGACAGACAGGATGAGAATTGATTTTTGACTTCACAGTAAATGTCCTGAAACAAAGCAAAGTTTTGGTGCAGAACCAGGAGGATAAATTTTCTTGCTGCTACCCATATCAGCCTGTCTTCATGGTGGATGGACTATCCCAGTCTATTTCGGTCCCCTTCACTGCTGGGTCCCTGATTCCTGTTGCCTTTCTCTTAGACCTTTGAGATTCACTTGTTCCTACAAACTCTGCCAAGCTACCTGAGCATCAGTGACTTTTGGTGTCATAAGCACATAGTCTTATACTTCAGTTCTGATTCTCCTCAAGTACTTGTTCCTCAACTCAACCACAACCATCCATCTCCAGACCCAGGGACAGTCTTTCCTCATCATTCTGGTCCCTTCCCCCAATGCTGGCTTTCCTGTTACTCCCGACTGCTGAGCACATCAGCTGCTGTCCATCACCTGGCACCGACTGAACAACCTATGCTCTCAAATTTTCAGTTAACATCTTGGTGCTATTGGGATCATCTCAAAGGTGATTCTAAATGAGGCTACTATATAGTGAAAAGCACTATGGTCCCTGGAAAAAAATAGATAACCAGCAAAGTTATAGAATTTTTTGACTAAACATGATAATCTAATCAGCTCTCCTCTGTAATCATAGACGAAAAGATGTGTTTATAATGTGAATTTATTAAGAAAAATTACAATAATAATTTTTACTGAAATAAAGCAAAAAAGCAATATGAAATGATTGTGGAAAAAATAAAACTGCACAATTATATGTACAATTTAATCTCATTTTTTTTGTGGAAAACTAGACCCACCTGTCTGAGAGAAAGCTAAGTGATTGTTATGGCCAAGCACAATTCTAGGATATTATATTGTTTAATTCTTACAACCACCCTATTAGTTAAATATGATTACCAACCCAATTGCAAAAATAAATAAACTACTGTGAGAGAAAGTTAAATGACTTTCTCAAATTTGCAGAACTGCTAATCAGCAGAAGGATTTGAACTCAGTCACACTGGCAGAAAGGCATGGTCTTAACAACACGTTGTATTGCCAATCTCATACCTGTAAATTCACAGGAAAAGCCACTAATGGTGTTCACACCTGGAATGTGTACTGGGAAGTAGGAAATGTGTGAGCGAGACTTTACTTTTCACTACATATAATTCTGTTTTATTTTTGTTGACATCTATTTCTTCAATTAAATAAAATTTAAAAATACTATTAAAATAATCAAGGTCCTTTCTGTGAGTTAATTCCCATTGATCTTAATAATTTGTTTTTAATATTCATGGATATATGACAATACCAAACCTACAGAAAATTCACAAGTATATTGAAAAGACTTTTTTTCCCTGATGCTAATTGAGAATATGTTGCTGATCTGATGCTCTATAACCCTTGACTATTTTAGTGTGTATTTTCTACAAACAATATATTCTCCTATAGGACCACAAAAAAACCACCAAAACCAAGAAATTAGTATTAGAACTTTACTGCCATCTAAGCCTCAAACATCATTCAGATTTCATCAGTCACTCCAACAATGTCCTTTGTAGCAGAAGGATTAAGTCTAGAATCACGCAATGCATTTAGGTATTTCTCTTTAGTTTCTTTCGATCTGGAATAAGTCCTCAGTCTTTTCTTAGCTTTTATGACCTTGACAGTTTTGAAGATCACTGGCCAGTTATTTTGTAGTAAGTCCTACTTGACATTGGCTCATGTTCCATATGAAGTGCATGGGATGCTGTGTTTTTCTCATTGCACCCCATCAAGTGGCAAAATATTTTAATTTATCTAATTACTGATGATGTTCACTTTGATCACTTGAAAGGTGGTGTCTGCTGTGCTGTTTCACTGTGAAGTTAGTCATTTTCTCCTTGGAATTAGTATTTTGTGAGAAGGTACTTTGGAACTATGTATATATCCCATTTCTCAATAAGCTTCCAATTTTTCTATTTACTTATTTATAACAGTATTGACTCATGAATTCTTATTTTATTATTATTTTATTAATGGTCATAATACATTAACATTATTATTTATTTTGATGTTCAAATTGTCTCATACTTGACCCATGTGAGCCACCTCAAGCAGGCTCCTACATCCTTTTGACAAATCTTATCTTTCTTGGGCATTTCCTTACTTTATAACCCAAGATGTTCTGGGTTAATTTTTTTTTTCTCCTGCCCCAGCCCTGTTCCTTTGCATGTAGAAGTAGCACTAGATGCAGTCATTCCTTTGAGTTGGAAGACATGGACTTTTTTTTCATAAAAATTCTGTCATCAACTTCTGGATAGAAGTTAAATTAAAATGGTAATCCAAGTACATGGTCTATCAAAAATAAGTCTGCACAAGACTGACTACAGTGCAGTTTTGACTAGTTCCAAACGTGCTTCTCAGAAACCCCTTCTGGAAAAGTTGTATTTTCATTCTCTTTTTGCATCATCAAGACTTTTGCTCTCTGAGAACTTTTGACCTATAGTTGCTGCTATTCCACATCCCAGGACCTCAGGGGAAATTGTTGGGATAAAAGTCATGGATTATTACACAACTAAAAAAGGGATCACCAAAGGTGATAGATTGGAGCATGGACATATTTAGTCATTGTACCAGTCTTTGAACCAAATGAAAGAACCTTGCTTTCTGTAGATGATTTAAAATATGACCTCAAGGAGGAATTGCCCAAGTTTAAAAGTAGTATCTATTTTCTTTTTTGTGACTAGCTGCAAAATCAATAAATGATGTTGAGTAAAAATTCTCAGATCAAAAAAAGAATATTTCAGTCTGAATTTTGAATAATAGAGAAAATAGTAATTGACTTACTTTCCAAAATAGAGGAATTATCAAATACCAAAAATAACTTTTGGAATGTTAGCTCAGCTGATGCTGATGTATAATAAATCTTCAAGATATCACTATTGTTTTATAAAGTAAACTGCAATTAGATATACCGTATCTACACTGGAAATTCTACAGTTTTACTGAGTGATAATAGATAACATATAAAGGGTGTTGTGGCTAAGATATGTATTTATAGGTGTCATTTTATATTCTCCTTGACCAGCCTGATGATACCAGTGTTAGTCTCATGTCCTAAGCGTGCAGGAGGAATCTCAGAGAGTTTGAGATATTAGGCCATGATCATCAAGCTACTAATTGGTAAAGAAGCATCTTCTAATTCCAAATTCTCACTTTTCTTTTACTTACCTCTACACACCCCCTATGTTTCTCTTTGACTAGTTCACAACTACTTTTTACGAAATCATTTTAACATTTATTGGTAGCTACTCTGGGTTTAGTGTACTAGTTGTGACACATGAATCACCTGAAACTAAACAGAGTAATCTTATTAAGATGATTATGTTAATGTTTTTTTCCCCTGATAATTAAAGTCTGTGGTATTTTTATTTTTCCAAAACACGTAGAATCATTAGGCCTATAGATCATCTCATATGCAATAAAATGTGTTATATTTCATTAGGCTTTGTATTTATAAAAAGTGAAAAAATTCTCCTTTGTGGAGCTTTTTACTACCAAAAGATGGGGTGAAAGCCATGATCTAGAGAGAAAAAGCTGAAAACTAATAATAAAATGATTTCTCATAGGAGTCATTCTAGCAGGCAAGATTCTACAGGCAGAGTAAGCAGGCTGAAATTTGGTCATGAAATTTAGATGTTGATGATTGTTTATTTATTCTAAGTATTGTTTCTGTTTGTGTTATGTTGAGCGCTATTGCAGCTGTTATAAAAATGTGTTCACAGCTTAGAGTCAAGAACTCTCAATGGGGAACTCAAGAGCCATGTTTTGTTTTGGAAATTTTGACTGTTTTGGCAGATCATACAGAATGTTTCTATCAAACAAGGAGTTAAAATGTCACATCTCGCCTCTTTGGTCACATTAGACTCAAGACGGGTGGGGAGCAAGACTTCATCATCTCTGTTTTAATTAAATGATATTTTCATAGCATGCCCAAATGCTCAGGAATCTGAAAGATACATTTTCAGCATTCTCTCTCTAAATTGTTTTTTCTATATAAGCAAGACAAATGAAAGACATATTTTTTTAGCCATCACATGCTGCTCAGAGCACCACAGTTTGTGAATTTTTAAGTGAAAATGGAAATTGTTTTTATTTCCCTGATTTTTATTTGCAAGTTTCATGTTCCAAACCTGTGTGCCTTCTGATCAAAAGTGACAGCTAGAAGTAGCAGCCCATTTAAGAGTGACATATTGTGTTACACTCAGCACATCTTTAATTTAGAGAATTAAAGAACAAAAATATGTAAGAAAGGAAAATTACCTTTTATCCTTATTTTTTTCTTTATAAGAAAGTTAAAATAAAAGTAAACCTACATACTATGAGTCCAAATACAATTCAAAATAAATAAATTAACAGGGTTAGGAGCCCTTGTATCTATTCCCTTCATCTCTTTTCCTGAAAACTGTTCCTCAACTTTGTTAAACTGTCCCCCATGAAAAATAAAGAGAAATAAAGAAGCCACACAAAGAATTAGATGAAGTATTAAAATTCTCATTAATGGATTATCTGATTTGTGTTTTTGTCTATATAAACCAAATTGCCTTTGAATTTAATTTCTTTATACAGAGTTACAGAGGCATCATTTATGTTACTTAAAATTATATCCAATACTGCTGACCAGCTCAGTCTACAGACTAGTTCGATTACACTTGACACTTAAATCTATGTTCAAATATATCATCTTCATTTATATGAGAAAGAAAAGGAGATTCTTTATTCCTTATTCTCTGTTGTATTTTAAATTAGGGGTTTTTTGGATATTATATTTCTTCATAAATGCAGGAAAACAACTCTTTTTGCTCTTAGAACACTGGAATAATGCAATTTTGCATTGTGCATTTAAAAAGGATTTTAAAAGGGTGTTTTACATTGGGTTTTACTGAAATAAGTCTGTGAGACAAACATTTGAATACAGGTGATATTTTGGGGAAGGTAATCCCAGAAAGCTGAATTGATAGATGGAGAGTAAAATGCAGAAGGAAAAGCAAATGCAAGGTTGAGTTAAGTGAGTTGGCCATCACTATGAGCAACTCTAGTACTATCCTGCAGGAACTTCTGAGAAGTCTTCGTAAAATACATACCAGAATGTCTACCTAGATAATGAAAGGTAAAAAGCATTTGACCGTCAGCTCCTGTACCTGTGGATCAAAGTTTGCCCTGGAAGTGTTAACTACCCTGGACTTCCCGGATACCTATGCCTGAGTGCTGATCAGGATGCTGCGGGGTTTCATATACAAGGTGTCAGAGAAGTATCATAGCAGAAATCAAGAGGTCCCCAGTGTGTTCTGTGCTGTGGATTTGCTTATTGCACTGTACAGCACATCTTTTAGTGGGATTCGCCAGAGGATCCACTCAGCATTTTTATACCATGGATAAGACTAGTACCATCACATCCACTTGGTCATATTACCTGAGTGACAGAAACTTTTATCACACTGTAGACCTGTGGCCTAAACTTGGACCTGGAACTGTAAAGAATAGTTTTCCTTTGGACCCAACTTTAGACTAGTAGAGTTCCTAGTCACCATTAATATAAGAGTCTGAAAACTATGGCCACAGGCTAAATCCAGTATGCTGCCTGCTTTTTTTTTTAAAAAAAATAAAGTTTTGCTGGAACAGAGACATATTTATCTGTAACAGAACATCTCCCGTATTTTAATTTCAAGCATCTCTAGGTCTCTCTATCTGTCTCTGCCTCCTCCTTCTCTTCCTTTTTTTATCAGTCCAGCTGGACTAATTCACTATTTTATTTTTTATTATCAATCATTAGTTTCACCTTCCAAGTTAACTTGCAGATGGAGATCCTGTGTTCCATCATTAAAATCATTCACTTTCAACAATCCTATGTCTCGACATCTTCCCTTTTTAGTCACCTGGCTAAACTGCAAATCTAATTAATCCAACACTTTTGCTGCTCTACGTTTGTTTGCTGTAGGAAATTATACAATCAGGTTAAATGGACTACCTTTCAATTTATAACCACAAGGCTCAAAAGGGCATTTAATACTATCCCAACAATTCTATTACATTTCCCTAAGTGGGAATGCCCTTTCCCCGGTGCAACTATTTAATATTTCTTCTCTTCTCAAATCTCCTATTTCCTTGCAACTCTCAGGTTATGACCTCACCTTATATATAGTTACCAAGATAGAAATAAACACGAATGATTTAATCTTCCTGTCAACAAACCTATAGCCTACCTGATTTGGAATTCCTCCCCCTGACACTACAAAGAAGTGTCTATGGTCCTACTAAGGGCCAGCTCTACACTTGTGACCAGATCCTATCCCTTTTTGCCTTCCTAAGCATTTCAGTCTTTCCTTACCCTCTCTTTTTCTTTCACACCATCAGTTTCTTCTATTATACTGAATAATGACACCAATGTGCTTTAGTGTCTCAAATCTTACAAGAAAAAACACGTTATTTAAAAACCCGACCTTTTATGTTACATTACATTACAGCATTTGCTTCTTTTTCTCACACTTTCATAAAATAACTTAAAAGTAACCTATACTGCTATCTCCTTATCCTCATATCCCATTTTCTTTTAAAATCTCTTTGATCAGGCTTTTGTCCTCTGCTTCACTGACACTACTTTCATTAAATTCACTACCAGTCTCCGTGCTTCTCAGAGGAATTCCACGCAGTGAACAACTACCTAATTCCTGACGTTTTCCTGTTTCCTTGTGATAACACATTTTCTTGACTTTTTTTCGTTAACTTTTTGTATCTTTCCCTTCCTTTACTCAATCTTTGAAAATTGAAGTGCCCTAAAACTTGGTTTTAAGCTCTGTTTCATTATTTCTCTAAAAGGGCTTTCTATATAATCTCATCCAGTTACATTGCTTAAAATACTATAAATTGGTTGATGAGATCCAAACATATGTTCTCAAGCCTAACTTTTCCCTGAGCTCCAAATTCATAAACCCAGCTGTCACTTGAATGACTAACAGGCATTCCAAGTTAAACATGTCTAAAATAAAACATTTTGATTTGTGCCTCCCACCCAACAACATGATTTTCCATCAATCTTTCCTATCTCAGTAAAGAGCACGATCATTCACTCAGTTGCTCAAGCCCGAATAACCCTTTCATCTTTCTTATACCTTTCTTTACTCCCTCACCACCACTAACCTCAACACACACTCACACACACACAAACACACAACCCCAAATTAAGTGATGTCAGTTCTACCTTTAATATACACACCAAATTTTATTAATTTTTACCTCTTCACTGCCATCACCCCTGTCTAAGACATAACCATCATTTACTGGGCTACTGCACTAATGTCTTAAATGAATTCTCCACTTAAATGAACTTTGTCAATGTAAAATTATTTTATTGATTTTAATTAATAAGTTAAAAAATAAGCTTTTGAAAATGAAGATTAAATAATTTTTGCCCTTACCAAAGACCTTTCTATAGTTTTTCAGGGCACTTAGAAAATACAGATTATTACCATTGTTTACACATCATTTCCTCTCATGACCCAGCCCCTGTTAATCTCCCCTGTCACCTGATATCTTAACCACTTCTCCTTTGTTTTAGGTATATTGGTGGCCTATTGGTTCCTCTCACCAGCACCATAATTCCAGCCTCATTCATATCTTTGCACTTCCTGTTCCCTCTGCTTGGAATACTCCTCATCTGAGAGCTTTTCGTCTGCTCCTTCTTGCCATTCATGTCTTAGCCTAATTGACAGCCATAACCAATGTTGTCCCCATCCTGTCCTGTTTTATTGCTCAGATTTAGTTCCTTCACAGCACTTTTCAAAATCAAAGATGACCTTTTAGTGTATCTATTCCTTTGATGTCTTCCGCCCCACTACCTGCAATCCACCCCCATTACCTCCCCAGAATATAAACTTTACAGAACAAAAGCCTTGTCTGTTTCTAACCCCTACTTGGGACACTAACAACAGTGTTGGAAGTTAGTAGAAACCTTAATAAAAATTAGTTGAACGAATTGTAGGAATTGATATGAAATATGCAAAATTAAGAAAAAAGAGAGTTCTTATATGACATTCATTTCAATAACCAAGTAGTAATACTTTTGAAACTTTCGAAAGTATTGACCTTGAGTTAGCAGAATTAGCAATTTGAAAGTGGTAAATCTGTAATTTTGAGTTCTGCTTACTCCTAATGATAAAATTTTTATTAGTAGTAAGTATGGTAGTTATGTAAGTATATGCCATTATCTTTGAAAAATCTCATACACATGTGCCCATGCATTTATATTTTTGTATGACTATTCTTGATATAAAAATTGTAGCTGAAGAGGAGTCTAATAGGCAGAGTGTTATTAACTTAGAATTGCATGTAATTAAGTTGATAAAATTCCTTTTGAAGGAAAAGTAACATTTATTTTGTAAAATTTATATATGATTATTTAAAAATTTAGAGGAATATACAGACTACAAACATATTAGTAAAAAGTACAAACAACTGAACTTTGTATTTGGTGACTGCAGACAACTCTTATGCATGCAGAAAAAAAATAGAAGGAGATATAACTGGCTATAGATAAACAGACTGATAACTTGGTCAATATATAGGCAGAGACAATTTTTGAATGCAAGATAAATTTATAAATTTATTTACAATAATGTTTATTAAATATTTCTAACATTAAGTGGAGAAATATTAAAAATATTGATGAGAGCATTATTTCAAAGACTTCATGTTAGTTTTTAAAGAGAATCTATTGAGTCCCTGACATGGAAGATAAGGAAATAGTGAATTTATACTCCTTAAAACCCTTCTGTCCTTATATTTTAAAAAATATCTTATATGGCTGCTTTTTAAAAACAGCATTTGTAATTTTTCTTATAAGATCATATTATTTTATATTTTAATAAATCTAATACTTTATTAAAAATTATCACATAAATTTACCTAAAATTTTAGTTCTGAAGTGCTGTGTTCTTTGAGTTCCTTCATGTTGTGAGTGTCTGATTATTGTACAGAATATTATATACCCTGATTGTGTAAAATTTTATTGGGAATTTTTCAATTGTCTTTGGACATTATGCACTGATGATGAGAAACTTGAGGCCAGTTTGATTTCTCTCCCTCATTTTGACTTGTTATGCCTGGATGCCTTTAAAATGTTTATCTAAAAATTCAGCTACTTAAGAAGAATATGTCAATGTGCTGATGAGTACTGTTAGTACAAATGAAGTCCAGTAATGTTTGTCTGTCTATACTTAAAATCCTAAATATCAACAGAGCACAGATCAACTATATTTTTGGAAGCTAAGATATCTGTCATATTTTCTTGGGTCTATAAATGTGCTGTTTTGAGTTTACTCAAGCAAACTGAATATTAAAGAAGAACAAGACCTTCCAAGGAGAAACAGGGAAAACTGAGAAAGATTTGGCTTCCCATCAACTCAAAGTGGATTAAAGACTTAAGTTTAAGACCTGAAACTGTAAAACTACCAAGGGAAAACATAGGGGAAACATTTCAGGAACTAGGACTGGCACAGACTTTATGAACAAGAACCCAAAATCATGAGCAACAAAAGAAAAAATAAACAAATGGAATTATATCAAATTAAAAAGCTTCTGCACAGCAAAGGAAATAATCAGCAGAGTGAAACAACAACCTACGGAGTGGGAGAAAATATTTGCAAACTATACATCTTACAAGGGATTACTATCTAGAATATACAAAGAACTGAATCAATTGCACATTAAAAAAACAAATGACCCAGTTAAAAAATAAGCAAAGGTGCTGAATAGACATTCTTCTAAGGAAGACATACAAATGGCCAATAGGCACTTTAAAAAATGCTCATTTTTAATCATCAGGAAAATGCACATTAAAACCACACTGAGATATCACCCTACCCTAGTTAGACTGGCTATAATCAAAAAGATGGAGAATGACAAATGCTGCTGAGGATGTGGAGAGAACGGAACACTCCTACACTGCTGGTGGGACTGTAAATTAGTACAACCACTATGGAAAACAGGATGGAGGTTTATTAAGCAACTACAGATAGATCTACCATATAATCCACAGCAATCCCACTTCTAGGTATATACCCAAAGGGATGGAAATCATCATGTCAAAGGGACACCTGCACTCTCACATTCATTGCAGCTCTAGTTGCAATAGCCAAGACATGGAAGCAATCTAAATGTCTATCAATGGATGACTGGATAAGGAAAATGTGGTATGTCTTCACTGTGGAATACTACTCAGGCATAAAAAAAATGAAATTATGTCATTTACAGAAACATGGAAGAGCTTGTAGAAATTATTTTTTAAGTTTTTTATTAGCATATTCATAATTATAAATCTTAATTATTCTTTATGCCTCTTATCCAACCAATTACTCTCCAGCCCTTACTCTTCTTCCCCCTCATCTCTAGTATCCTTAGATTTGTTCCCTCCTTCTGAAAGTTCAACATATTATTGTGGTCCTTCCTTCCTTTCCTCTCTCTCTCTCTCTCTCTCTCTCTCTCTCTCCCTCTCCCTCTCCCTCTCCCTCTCCCTCAATACTCAGTTATGAGGGAGGACATGTAGTATTTCTTTTTCTGTGTCTCGTTTATTTCACCTTAACAAAATTTTCTCCAAGCTCATCCATGTAGCAACATAATTCTTTGAATAGAAGAATTTCATTCTTTTTTGCAGCTTAGTAGTATTCCACTGTGTGTATACACACACACACACACACACACACACACACACACACACACACATATTTTCCTTATCCAGTTGTCTGTTGATGGACCTTTAGGTTGGTTCCATAGTTTAGCTATTATAAATAGAGATGCAATGAACATGGGAGTGCATGTGTCCCTTCAACATAATATTTCCATTCCTCTGGATATGTACCTAGTAGTGAGCTTGCTGGATCATATGGCAGTTCTATCTATAGTTGTCTGAGAAACCACCATTCTGTTTTCTACAATGGCTGTACTAATTTACAGTCCCACCAAAAGTGTACGAGTTCCCTTTTCCCCACATCCTCACCAGCATTTGTTATTCTAGGTATTTTTAATAGTGGCCAGTCTAACTGGAGTGAGATGATATCTCAATGTGGTTTTGATTTGCATTTCTCTGATGATTTGTGAAGTTGAACATTTTTTCATGTACCTGGTGGCCATTTGTATGTCTTCTTTGAAAAATGTGTATTCATCTCCTTTGCCAACTTTTTAATTGGATTATTTATTTTTTTATTGTGTAGTTTTTTGAGTTCCATATAAACTCTAGATATTAATCCCTTGTCAGATGCATACTTTGCAAATATTTTCTCCCATATCATAGGTTGTCTTTCTGCTCTGTTGATTTTTTACTTTGCTGTGCAGAAGTTTTTAGTTCGATATAATTTTTCTTTTGTTTCTTGTGCTTTTGGGGTTTTATTCATAATGTCTTTGCCTAGTCCTACTTCCTGGAGTGCTCTCCCTATGTTTTCTTTTAGTAATTTTATGGTTTGAGGTCTTATATTTAAGTCTTTAATCCATTTTGAGTTGATTTTTGGAATATGGTGAGAAGTATAGGTCTAGGACCATTCTTTTTCCTATGGATATCCAATTTTCCCAGCACCATTTATTGAAGAGGTGGTCTTTTCCCCTATGTATGATCTTGCTGCCTTTGTCAAAGATCAATTGGCTGTAAGTATGTGGGTGATTCCTGGGTTTTCTATTCCGTTCCATTGGTCCAAGTGCCTGTTTTTATGCAAATGACATGCTGTTTTGGTTACAATAGCTTTGTAATGTAAGTTGAAGTTGGGTAGTGTTATACCTACAGCTTTATTTTTTTGCTCAGGATTGCTTTGGCTATCAAGGGTCTTCTGTTGTTCCATATGAGTGTTAGAATTGCTTTTTCTCTTTCTGTGAAGAATGTCATTTGTATTTTGATGGGGATCACATTGAATAAGTATGTCGCTTTGAGTAGTATGGACATTTTCGCAATGTTAATTCTCCCAGTCCAAGCTTTCCACTTTTTTGTGTCCTCTTTAATTTCTTTCAGTAGTGTTTTATAGTTCTCATTGTAGAGACCTTTCACCTCCTTGGTTAAATTGAATAATAGGTATTTTATTTTTTGGTGACTATTGTAAATGGGCTTACTTTCTTGATTTCTTTTCCTGCTAGTTTGTTTTTGGAGAATAAAAATGCTACCGATTTTGGGATATTGATTTTATATTCTGAAGCATTACTGAAATTGTTAATCAGGTCTAAGAGTTTTTTGATACAGTCTATTGGTTTTTCAATATATACAATCATGTCATCTGCAAACAGGGGCAGTTTGACTTCATCTTTTCCAACTTGTATGCTCTTTATTTCTTTCTCTTGCCTGACTGCTATGGCTAGGACTTCCAATAATGTTAAATAGTATTGGTGAGAGTGGGCGTCTGTTGGTTGGAAATTTGAGGTAGTATGATTTAGCTTCTTTCTCTTTTTCATTTGCATTTTTGTTTTAATGGTGGGCTTTGCTCTTTCTTGTATATCATGATATTGATTGTCATTTTTCATTTTCCAAATGCAGGACTTTCTTGAGAATTTCTTGCAGTTCAGGACATGTGGTGAATTCCCACAATTTTTTTTTTTTTTGGTCTGGGAAATACACTATTTCTCACTCATTTTGGAAGGATTGCCTTGATGGATATAGAACTCCTGGCTGGCAATTTTTTTCTTTTATTGTTTGGAATATATCACTCCACTTTCTTCTGGTGTGTAGGATTTCATTTGAGAAGTCTTTTGTTAGTCTGATGGGGGATCTTTTATAGGTGACTTGATGCTTTTCTCTTGCTGCTTTTAGAATTCTCTCTTTGTCTTTGAGCTTTGTCAGTTTGACTATAATGTGTCTTGGAGAGGATTTTTTTGTATTGAATCTGTTTGGACATCTTTGGGCTCCTTGGATCTGTAGGTCTGTGTCTCTCTGTACACCACGAAAGTTTTCTGTTATTCTTTCCTTGAATAGATTTTCAATACTTTTTCCTTTCTCCTCCCTTCTCAGATGTTTGAGCCCTTGAAGTTTTCTGCTAGCTGTCTTTGATTTTCTTCATTTTTCAAATTATTTTTTCTTTTTTTGTCCACCTGTGCTATTTTGAATAGACCACCTTTGAGATCTAAATTTCTTTCTTCTGCTTGCTCTAGCCTGCTCCTCAAGCTCTTTGTCATGTTTTATATTTCATTGAGCGAATCCTTCATTTCTAGGAGCTCTGCTATATTCTTTTTTAAGATATTAATCTCTTTGTAAATTTATTCCTTCATACTCTGGATATGTTTTCTTGTTTCCATGTGTTCTCTAATTGAGTCTTCTCTTATCTCTTTGAGTTTTCATAAAATTGTTGCTCAGAATTCCTTTGCAGACACTTCATGGGTTTCTTGCTCTATGGATTCTGGTACTTAAGCATTATTGCATTCCTTTGGTGGTGTCATATCTTCTTGTTTGTTTGTAGTTTTAGTATTTTTGTCATGGATGTTTGGTCATCTGGTAGAGAACTTGTTTCTTTTATCACTCTGAAGTTGGCTATGCTGATAAAGATTTCCTCCTCTATTTGCAGGTTCTCCTGGTGATTCTTCTTGTATCAATGTAGTTGAGAGTACAGTGGGCTGCTGCTATGGTGGTGAACCATCCTTGTGGTGGCGGTAAATATAGCAGTGGCTGTGGTAGACCATGTTGGCTCCTGCTCCAGTAGTTAGCAGGGCTTTATGGGGCTTGAGTCTGAAACCCCAAAGGCATGTGGAGTTCCACTCACCTTGGTGCCTGCTGGGGCTATGGGCAGGGCCCTCTGGCACTGGAGTATGTGCCCCCAGTGGTGTGCAGGGCTTGGCTCACCTCAGCATCTCTGGAGACAATTATGTTGAGTGAAATAAGCCAGGCACAAAGGGAAAAGTACCACACATTCTCACTCATAAATGGGAGCTAAGAGAGAAAGAAGGAAGGAAAGAAAGACCACAGTGGTGTGTTGGACTTGTAGTGGGAGAGAACACACTTAAGGTTGCTGAATAGAGTGGGGTGAGGGGGAGGGAGGTCAGAGATTAATTGGGTGAGGACATGGGGATTAATCACAATTTGTGGCTATGGGCATGCTGATAATATTGATCTGGCCATCACATCTTGGGCATAAGTGGTAACAGTCAGCTTTGTACTCCATAAATATGCATAACCAATAAAAAAAGAAAAAAAAAAAAAAGATTTGGATGCCATACATGCAATTAAGAGGAAATCAGCTAAAATTCTGACAAATTTTTAAAGTTTAAAAGAGTTGAGGAACCCAGAAAAAGAAGTGGAATTTTTACCACTTGCAAGCTCTTCTTCAGTGGCCTCCACCATGTGCTCACAGTAAAGACAAGGACAAACCAGAAGATCAAAGACAGTCACAGGAATGCAGAGGTGGTTGGCACTTGTGGAGGAGACAGATCCAAAGTTTGTCCTCTTCCTGGATCTTCCTTTCATACAAAGGAAATATTCTCACCCAGCTGGAGGAGTAGCAGTAAAAGTTTTCACCATCATAAAATAGGCAAAAAAATCCATTTTTTCTTGAGAGATATATAAGCCAGATCCATTTTGAGGAGAGGTTGAAACCAGCATTTGCCTGGAATCTACACTGATATGCCAGTGGAGGAGAGATATATAATTCCTGTCCAAGGCAAACCAAAGATAGAAGGCTCAGTTTGAATGGCAGTAGAAGAAAAGCCAGGAATGCTGAAAATGCCTGACACCAGAGGTCCAGGTTTTCAAGACCTGCCTAAGACAGAAACTGGACAAAGACAACAGTGAACATCCTGCTTAAAACAGGTGCCTAACATTGACTAAGAAACAACAGCAGTCTAACTCTGAAGGAAGGTATGAAATCCCTCATCTGTAGCACAGTATTGAAGGAACTGCTGAAATCTCAGAGTGATTATAAATATTGAGAGGAATACTCCAGCACCCCAAGCACACAGTAAAAATAAAGTAACAGGCAGCTCACCACCAGAGCAATTTGAATCATCATACTAACAATAAAACTCAAACCAAATTCAACTGACTAGTTTGATTCAAACCTTACATTATACACCTAATCGAAGAAGAGTTGTACCCATTGATGGACACAAACTCTATTTTGTTTTTTACTCTTATGTTCTTCACTACACAATATCTAGCATTCCATCAAAAATTACAAGACACATAAACCAAGCAAAAGAAAAATAATGTGACCCATTGTCAACAAATAAATAATCACCAGGACCAAAATAAAAAGTGACCTAAATTAATGGGAATGATTATAATTCAAATGTCCAAGAATTTATTTAAAAATGTGGACAGCATTCATGAACACATATGATACTTCAGCAGAGAGATTAAAACCATAGAAAAAATTCAAATGAAAATGGAAAAAAATAAGAAAAAATAGAGAATTTTTTTCAATGAGATTATCAGAAAAGTGGTAAAGAGTCACGAAACTTGAAGTTTTATCAATAAAAATAACCAAAATGAAACACAAGAGAAACAAGAGCAAAACAAACAAACAAAAAAACAACCCCCCCCAAAAAAACAGAGCATACAAGAGTCATGACATCACACATTTTTTATAAGAAACTATGCAAACCAGAGATAAAGCACTGAAAAACAGAACAAATTTTTAACCTAAAATTCTATCTTATCAAAAACATTGTTAAAAATAAAATAAAAGCAAAATAAAGACTTTGTTAGACAAACAAAAGGTAAGAAAATTTATTACCAGACAAACTGCCAAGAAAAGTTAAAGGAGGATCTACATAAATAGAAAAGTGCTTACTAATGTCAAAATGAGAGTAAATATAAAAGACCTTTTTTCCCAACTTAAGTCATTTTAGAAGATGATTAAGAAGCAAGCAAAAAAGTAATACTGCATTGTGATGCTAAAAACATATGTAAAATTCAAATGAATGACAAACAGAGCATAAAGGATGACATGGAGGAGTTAGAGTTATAGTGTATTGTTGCCATGTTTTAACATTTATGTGAAATCATATAATATTGTTTGAAAGTAGACTGTAATATATTAATGTTGTATATTTTAAGTATTGATGAAACTACAATATCCTATAAAAATAAAATGGATACACTTATAGTGAAAACAGTACAATCATAAAAAAAATCACTTTTTGTATTTAAAAACAAGGAATAAAATAAAAGAAATAAGAAAAGATGGGACAAACAAAAACATTAGAAAGATGGTAGATTTAAATTCAATCATATCAATAACTATTAAAGACTGTATAGTTTTATACTAAACTATAACAAATATTCTGTGCATCCAAAGAAAAGCAGAGTTTTACAGATTAGATTTAAAAAGGAAGAAATTATATACTGTCTAAAAAGAATACACTTTAAATATATAAACGCAGATATATTAAAATTAAAATAATTAAAAAAGACAATGCAAACAGTAATCAGAAGATAAGTTAGCTATACCAACATCAGACAAAGTAGACTAATGAACAAAAAATATTACCAGAAATAAAGAAGAAAAATTCATAATGATGAAGAGATAAATTAATAAGATATAACAACCTTATACATATATGCACAATTCCATCAAAACATATGAAGAAACTGATAGAACTGAGAGGAAAATTAGACAATTTTACAATTAAATGTAGACTTCACTGCTCCTGTCCTAAAGACAGAAAAAACATTAAGAATGTATGAGACTTGAATAGTACCATCAATCAACTTGACCTACTTGAATACTCCACCAAACAAGAGCAGAATACACATTATTTTCAAGCAGAAATGAAACATGCACCAGTAGACCATATTTTGAACCTTAAAATAAACTTTAACGGATTTAAAACATTGGAAATCAAAATTAAGTAAACTAGAATAAATAATAAAAACACATGTTTGAAAGATTCCCTAAACACTTGAAAATTAAAATCACACTTCTAAATAATATTGCATCAAAGAAAATCACAGGGGAAACTGATAAATATTTTGAATTAGACAAAAATTTTAGAAAACATATAAATGTGTGAGATGCAATTATAGTACCTAAATAACAGTTTATACATTACATCCTTACATTAGAAAACAGAAAAAAATCTCAAAGTGAATCTATCCTTGCATCTTAAGAAATTAGAAATAGAGAAAATTAAACCCAAAGGAAGAAGAAGAAAGAAAATAAAAATTAGAGAAAACATGAATACAAATATAAAAAATAGAGAAATATTTGCAAAAGAAATATTGATAAATAACTTGTATGAAGAAAATATTAAAAACTCAAAATTTATGAAGGATAACATAAACACAAAATAAAAAACAGACAAATATTTGAACAGACGTCCTCACAAAGACATGGATAGCAAGTAAATATATAAAAAGCTACTTATACCATTAGTTGTTATAAAAATTAAAATTAAAACCACAATAAGATATTATTACACATATATTAGAATGGCTATAAAACAAAAATTAAAATGACAAAATAATTTGAATGCCTGTAAATACCACTATATATATAATAGAAAGGCTATAAAGCAAAAACAGAAACAAAATCACATTTCCAACTGGCAACTATGAGGTGAAATTAGATCCCTCATACAACATTGGGGAGGATGAAAAATGATACATCTTCTTTGGAAAATGGTTTTACAGTATCATAAGAAGTTAAACACACACTTGTCTTACGATCTAGCCATTCCACTCCTAGGGATATAGTGTTTCTTCAAGAGAAAATTTCTACAAAAGAAATGAAATCAGGTCTCCATACTAAAATTTGTTTGTGAATGTTTATAGCAGTTTTATTCATAATTGCCAAAAACTGGAGAGAAACTGAATATCCGTCAACTGGTGAATGAATAAACAAATTGTGGTGCAGCTAAATAATGACATACTATTCAGCAAGTAAAAGTAAATTATGAATATATGTGATGACTTCAGTGAATATCAATGGTATTATTTTAAATGAAAAAAGTCAATATCTTACACACTGTAAGACTTCATTTACATAACATTCTGCAAAAGATAAGACTATAGGATCTCACCACACACACGCACACACACACTCGAAAGTAGGTGCGGTAATGGATATATTAAATCTCTTGACTTAGCCATTCCACAACATTACATGTATCAAAACATCATCATAAATATGTACAATTTTTATTAATCAATTAAAGAAAAAGAAAACTTTCAAAGGAAAAAAGACTATAGGATCAGAAATCATACCAGTGGTTGCCACAGGCTGGGAATGGGGAAAGGGAATGACTACAAACTGGCACGTGGGATCCATTTGGGGTAATGGAAATACACATCTTCATTATTGTGATGGTTATGTAAATTTATTTGTCTGTTAAATTTCTGAAGACTGTACTCTCGTATACAGGTGAATTGAATTCTATGTAAAGAAATTTATATATATATATATATATATATATATATATAAATGTAAGAGAAAATGGGAGCATACAGGTGGTAGATATAGAGGTTTTACTATCATTTTTTCCCAATTTTGTTTTACTTTAGAAAATCTTCATATAAAATGTTGAAAATTGGGAAAAAAAACAGGTTTTATTTTTCAAAAACTAAAATTCATTTGATAAGACCAATAGATAAAAACTTATTATTAAGGGCCAAAAAACCCCATGAATTTAGCATAAACAAATTGCTTAGCATGTTAATTATTTTCAACTTCAAGGTCAAGAGAGAAAGAAATGAGATCTAAATAATACATAGTATTATAAATGCTAACATATCAATATGATACAATAATTATAATATTATTAATAATGTTATAAATATTAATATATTCATAAAGACTCACATTTATTTAACTTACAGTTTCACACAGTGCACTTTCCATACATGACCCATTTTGATCTATATAGAAAGTAAGTCAGGTAAATGACATTACATTGCTGATCCAGAAATTAAGATACAAAGTAGTTAAGCAACTTGCCTTGGGTGTATAACCCGGGGTATATAACTCCAAATCTCATGTCATTTTTTTTTAACACTTCTTTTGTTTTATTTTGTTTTCTTTTTTTTGCTGCAGGACTTTAAAAATATATATTATGAATATTCATGAGATACAAAGGACCAGAAATTGCTTTTATACCCCATGTCCCCACCCCCCTGTCCCCCAAACACCCTCCCCCTCCCCCTCTCCCTCCCACTCTGCTTTGGAGCCCTAAGAATGTTCCCTCCCTCTGTAGGACTACTTGTGGGTACTACTGTGGTCTTTCTTTCCTTCTTTCCTTTCTCTCTTAGCTCCCACATATGAGTGAGCACATGTGGGGGGGGGCCCTGTGTGTTTTGCTTATTTCACTCAACATAAGTTTCTCAAGGTTCATCCATGTTGTTGCAAATGGGAGTATTTCATTCTTTTTTATTGCAGAGTAATATTCCATTATATATATATATATATATATAATCACACTTTTCTTATCCAATCATCCATCAATGGACATTTAGCCTGGTTCCATATCTTGGCTCCCATGTCATTTTCAAAATATCTTCTTTCATTGAATCACAATAGATACACAGAAAAATGCACATTTTAAAACATAATGTATTTTCAGAAAAGTGCACATATAAAGGTGCAGGCCAATGGATTATCAAACACCTGTGTAACTAGCACTGAGACCAAGGAATATAATATCCCCAGAACACCAGAGATACCTTAATTCTTTTCAAGGAGTATCAGTATAGGAAATAAATATTTATAAAACATTTAAATTTGTGGTATTATACAAAATATATATAATTTTCTCCTCAAGCGTCTTTTAAACAGTAAACTATATTTTATAATATTTAAAATATTTTTATTTCCAACATGTTTATATGCACATTGCTTTTTAGGAACATAGATTTAGGCAGACCAGTCGGAAAATACCCCAAATATAACATCAGTTAGTAGTCATCATTTGTAAGATTATTAAGTCTATAAAAAAAGTTCACCATATAGTTGCTTTTAGCAATAAATATGTTTAGAATGCATTGATAAATACAATTCATTCAACAAACACAATTCTTAAGACATTTTATTAAGCATGACCAAGATGGCCTCAATGTTTCAGCTTGACTACACTTTAGAAAGGCTGCCTTCTCATTATAGGTCCCTGACATCCCTTTTCTTAGAACATTTACTTTAGAGAACTTGCAAATTCTCTCTCTGTTGCTTTGAGATGTAAATCTCCTTGCTTTTGCATATTTTACAGTCAGGAATGACTTTCTCAAGGATTTGGGAGCCATCTCTTTGAAATATAATCATCAAGAAAGATAGAGCCTCTATATCCAAGTTTTTGTGGGAGGGTAGAATCCTAACTTTGATAATCCAATTGGCAAACACAGATGGCAAATCACATTGACCAACCCTATCTCCTTAAAGCCCTTTAACATTTTTCACTACCTCACACCAATGCTTAAAAACTCTCCTACCTTTTGTTTCAAGGGAGTTGAGTTCAGTCTCACTTCTCTATTGCAATAGTCTTGACCCCTATTTGAATAGTATCGAGTAAAGTCTTTTTTGCCTAACTCCCTTCAGAGCACTTTTTCTTTGACAAGTACCAAGTGTACTCTCCTTGATAAGCCACAGTCTCAGACCTTGGATCTGCTCAGCTAGACACCTAAGCAAATATAAATGATGTGGTAAGTGCAATGTCCACATTTACAAATGTGCTATAAAAACAGGTGAGGGAGGGATTTTTTTTTCCTAAAGTGGGAAGGACGTTAGGGAAGCTAAGCAGATTAGAAGAGAAAATTGAACCATGAAGGATAGGAACAAAAGTTTTCCTAGTATGCAACATAGGAAGAGAATTCTAGGCAAGTAAAACAGTGTGAATGACAGTATGGTGGCCCAGAGTTCATGATGGGTTTGGGGAATGTTAGGAAGTAAAGGGTTGCTGTAACACAGTATAAACATGTTGTGTGATGAAAGAAATGGCAGTTGGAGTGACTGGAGAGACTGTCTGTGTTTAAATTATGAAAATGATTACAAGTACTCCTAAGCAGTTTGGACTCTAGGAATTGGGAAGTGAATAGAAATATATAAAAAGTTGATTATTGTCTTGTTCCCATTCTTAAGGGAAAAGCTTTTCCCTATTCCAGATGATTTTGGTGATTGGTTGTCATATATAGCTTTTTATGTGTTGAGATAATTTCCTTCTATACCTAATTTGCTGAGAGTCTTTATCATGAAGGGATGTTAAAATTTTCTGCATCTATTAGGGTAATCATGTGTTTTTTGTCCTTGATTTGTTGATGTGCTGCATCACATTTATTGAATTATGTGTGTTGAGCCATTCTTGCATCCTTGGGATGAATCCCATTTGATCACGGTGTATAATTTTTTTGATTGTTGTTGTATTCTATTTACTAATATTTTATAGATGATTTATTCATCTATGTTCACCAAAGATATTCACCTATAGTTTGCTTTTTTTGTTGTATCTTTGTCTGGTTTGGGGATCAGGGTGATTCTGGCTTCAGAGGATGCATTTCATAGAATGGGCTCTTGATGGAGTTTAGGTATGTTGTCCCCCCAAAACTCATGTGGAAATCTGATCTCCAACATGACAGTGTTGGAAGCTGTTTGAATCATGGGGGTGGATCCCTTATGAATTGACTAATGCTCTCCCTGAAGGGTGAGGGTCCTGAGTGAGATCTCACTTTATTAGTTCCCATGAGAGCTGGTTGTTTAAAAGACTCTGGTACCTCCCCTCTCTCTCTCTTGCTTCCTCTCACTGTATGTTCTGTACCCGCCAGCTACCTGCTGCTTTCTGCCATGAGTAGAAGCAGCCTGAGGCCCATGCCAGATGCAGCTGTCCCAGAATTGTAAGCCAAATAAACCTCTGTTCTTTATAAATTACCCAGTCTCAAGTATTTCTATTATAGCAACACAAATGGACCAATACACCTCTGTTTCAGTTTTTTGGAGTAGTCTGAAGAGAATTGGTATTAATTCCTCTTTAAATGTTTGGTAGAATTCAGCAATAAAGCCATCAGTTCTAGGCTTTTCTTTGTTGAGAGACCTGCTTCAGTCTTGTTTGTTATTCATCTGTTCAAGTTTTCTATTTCTTCTTGGCTCAGTCTTTGTAGTTTGCATGTGTCCAGAAATTTATCCATTTCCTCTTTAAAGGGTTGATAGAATTCAGCAGTAAAAACATCCTGTCCTGGGCTTTTCTTTGTTGGGAGACTACCGATTACTGCTTAAATCTCATTGTTTGTTATTGGTCTATTCAGGTTTTCGATTTCTTCTGGGTTCAGTCTTTGTAGTTTGAATGTGTCTATTGTCAGATGACTGGATAAAGAAAATGCAGTATATATACACAATGGAATACTACTCTGACATAAAAAAGAATGAATTGCTGCCATTCGTAGCAACATGGATGAACATAGAGAAAATCATGTATAAGTGAAATAAGTAAAGCACAGAAAGAGAAATACCATATATCCTCATTCATAAGTGGGAGCTAAAAAATAAACAAATAAGTAAAAAGATACAACGATCATAATAATATGTTGAGTTTTCAAAAGAAGAGACTAGAACTAAGGTTATCAGAGGTGGGAAGGGGGGGCTAAGAGAGGAATTTGTAAAGGAACATGAAAAACCATTACATTATATAATGTTGAATATACTAATTATCTTGATTTGAGCATCACATATTGCACATAGGTATTGATATTCAACTCTGTACCCCACAGATATGTACAATCAACTTTGTTACAATAAAAAGACATAAAAATAAATAAATTAAGTAAAATAAATTGAAATAAAAGTTTATATTAAAAAAGTGGTCAGAGGTGTTTTTGAATATTCCTCTGCTAATAGTGTAAGGTTTGATATGCTAATAAACTGGATCTCCAGCAGGGGCGAAGGAGGGCAAAGCCCTTATTTGTATAGTTTATACGTTTCCCTGGTGTAAATACTTCTACTGTGGCTGATTTTAAACTGCAAATGGCTTAATAGCAGGATTTCACAATTCCGGAATATCTAACAATTGTATTCTCATGGGACAGTACAGCTTGCTCTAGAACATCACTGGTGGTAGGAGAAGAGAATGAAGTTTGTCTAGGTAAGATAGATGAAGATGCAGGCTGACAAAGGATCTGCAAATATGGATAGGAGGGATTCCAACTGACATATAAGAAGTAAACCTAACAGTCCCTTTCAGAGATAATATTCATATTATAAACAGCCTTCTCTTTAAGGTAAATCACATTAGTCCTTTAAATAGTCAAATATTTACAAGTCGAATAATGTGTATCAGAGATAAAGTAATGTGCCCATGGTCACCCATTTTGTCAGTGGAAGAGCCTGGATTTGAACTCAGTCTGCCTAATTCCAGAGTCCTGTACTCAGGAGTAGGAGTTCAACTTAGGTTCATGTGAAAAATGAACCTAATAGGGTTGTTCTAATGATTAAGTAAGATATACTCAAAACAGCTAGACAATGTCTGACACCTATAAACATTTATAAAATTACAGCTAGTGTTATTAATACTGTAATTACCATTATCCTTGTTTTACCACAATTGTCATTATGTCTGACTGAATACGTTAGGGGAGTGATGGAACAACAAATCACAAGCTTCTAATACACAAAGCAATTTTCTATGCTTAAAAAGTTACAAGCAGGGGGGAATAATATATTTAAAATGCTGTGGGTTTTGAACAGTATTTCATAATCTTTTCTCCCCTTGAGTATAAACTAAGTCTTATACAAAAGTACGTGGCTTGAAATATAGGCTTCCTTTATATCACTGTAGTATGGGATAGGCTTGCTGGGTAATGATAAGCTCATGAAACATTCCTCCATGTTAATGCTAAGATAATGGCCCTATAAATATCCAACCTCATTTTCCATTGTCCTGCTAAAATCAGAAGTAGAATTAAATTGTGAATTATGCTGGTAGTAATTCTTAATCTTCAGGGAACTGAAAACTCTATTTCCCAAGGAATGTTTTGCAAGGGAGATTGACACTAGTGTCCAGGCCAACTCTGACCGCTGGAGATTACATAACCTGTTCTGCATGTTGCATACCATTTGATTTTGGCATCTGTGCAAAGAGTTAGCTTCACCTCCAGTGAGATAAAACCTTTTAATCTATGTACAGAGCAAGAATCTTTTGGGCCACAGTTTTATAACCTCTGATGCTTTGGACCTACAAATAAATCACTCACGAGATAGAAATTTGGCAGAAAATTTTGGACTGTAAAATAGACTGCAAACTATTTAATTTTAAAAATTCAATAACTGCTATCAAACACACATGATGAAGATGAATGTATCTCGTGCAATTTTCAGTAGGCACACCAGAGAATACCTGAAAGACAAGGTCACTGCAGCTGAGATTGTGTTCACACTTTTGAATTTAAGTCCTTGATAAATAATACATCTTCACTCAAAATTAAAACATACATTCATGAACATGAATCAAGACACCATAAAGTAATGCTGCTGACTCTGAGCAGTTTATAGAAATACCCAGCGCAAATCAATGCCAAAGCGTGCATGTCACATTACTTATTTCAGGGAAATTGCTTCCTTATATAATTACATTCTTTTTACATTTGATATTTTTATTTAATGTCTATTATTATTTGTCACTGTAAGTGTCAGCTTTGACATACACATTTTCACTGTGAAAACAAAGAGCAAGTTATTTATTGTTATTTTGTTCTGACGAAAAGTATACATACTACAGTCTTTATAATAGAATTATAACTGTGTTCTTCATGTGGGCATGAAAGGGATGTTTGCAATCAAAGTGTAATATTTCAAGGAAAAACTTATGTAAATTCTAATGCAGAGGGCAAGTTGAAATTTTTGTTCAAGCAAGAAGAAAACTGAAACTTCTTCACCTACATGAAAAACTCAAATACTTGCCCTATCTCTGTAATGAGCTTTGATTATGTTAGTTTAAAAGAAAGGAGATATACATGATGAGAAATTATGAGGTGAAATATTAAATGACATCTGTTTAGAATCTCTTTCCCCCTAATCACCCCAAATTGAAATTTTAACTCCAAATGAGTTGAAATGAGTTGCCTAATGGTCTCACACACACTGTGGTATTTCTTCATCCCTTCTGAATCCTATGTGCACCTCTTATGGAGTGGATTGTAACAGAGAGGCATTTTATTTTATTTTATTCTGCAATATTTTTCCATCTTTATTCTGAATAGCTGCCACACCACAATGATATATTTGTGTTATTCTTTGCCATGGGGATTTAGAATATGTGCCATGTCAGATCAGTGTAGCCCATACCGTTAGATAACAGTCTTCTCCACTGAATGACAATTTATTATGATTTGTGAATTTCACAAGATTTTTCATCTTGAACTCCAAATGAGTTGAGAATGATAGTTTTCAGCCTACCTTTGGTATTTAATTAAACTGAGCAGATTTTACTTACTAGGATTTGATGAGAAAAAATAGAAATAAAATGTAGCGCTTCCCAATACTGTTCACACATGGGGACACCGTATTCTTTTTTCTAATGCAATAACATTGTCCTTTTGTTTTCCCTAACTGTAAATTCTTTAAGTGCAAGGACTATGTCTTCTTATCTTTGTATCTCCAGTGTATAACAGTGCAAGGCATAGCTAGGAATTCAGTAAATGTTTTTGTTTTTGTTTTTTTTTTTAACAAATAAAGAATGGATTTCAATGAGTGGAGGAAGAAGACAAGTTCCCTTACCACCAAGAATAAGGAGGACCGATTTGTGACCGAGTGCTTTCATAACTACGTCCTGGCCCATTTCAAACATTTCAGTCTCATCACTGTGTACACTGAGCTTGACACAGCTTCAGAATCCTTCTCAATGCAGCAGATCAGGCAGCTACACTCTATTAAATCAAAGTTAGCATTTGGAGTGAGCTCTACTTCCTACAGTAGAGGTCTCCATCAGGCAGACCAAGAACAGGAGATGTCCTTCCAAAACTTCTCCTCTAACATTAACGTGCTTATTAACAATTCAGATAATTAGCATATGCATAACATGCATATTTTACAGTTTGTTATTCTGTCTCCTTCTTCCTCTCTTACAAGTCACTACTGTTTACTATTTATATAAATCTCAAGAAGACCACAGGACTGGCACAAGACAGCTTTTGTTGATCCTTGTCACAAAATTAATTTGTGAACTTAGACTATTAATATATCAATAAAATGTTTCTGTTATCTTGGATCCTGTCTATTTATGTATGTCTAGAATACCATCGAATCACTAATATCTAGCACATATGAGGTGCCTTAAAATACAATTGCATTGTATAATTTTTAGGTCCTACAACTTCGTTTTTTTCCTACTGTAGACACCTTGCTAAGCATGGTACCCAGAATAGTTTCTGCCTGTCCTGATGCCCACAGAACAGCCTACAATAGATCTGATACCCACAAATTTCACTCTTGCCAGGTTTTGGGGATAATGATACCCAAGTCTGAATCCCTGGTAATGCCGAGAATACTCCACTACCCCATGCTAAAAAGCCATATAGCTCAAGATGAACAGAGTCCCAGGAACCCTACATAAATGAAAGCTATATTCTCTTTAGCTTTCCACCATATATGGCCAATCTACCTTTTCTTTCCTTGTCTGATGACTTGGTGTCTCCCTGTGCTCAATCTCTAATGCCACCTATTTTGAATATGGACAACAGAGCCAATAATCAGAAGGGAGCCCTAATTCTTTCACTTTTTTTCTATCACTTTCTTTTCTTCCAGAGCTAGATCTGGATTTATTACTCCTTCACCCTCCTGGCTTTTAACCCAAACTCATAGAGTTGCCAAAAATGCTCTGTGCTCAAAACGTCCATGCTTTGACTAATTGTCCTTGATCTTCACTACTATTTTCTAAATCAGACTCTCATTGACTATTGACTAGGTCAAGATCAAGTTTGAAATGGTTATATAATCTTGGACATTTTTTTTTTTTTTTTGGATGCCTTTGCCTCTTTGTGAAGGCAGGAATGCAACAGCAAACTTTTCAAAGTTTCTTTCAGTCCAAAAATATTTACAGTGCACTTACTTTATTCAAAACACTGTGCTAGGCACTGAGCTAACAAGGAATAAGATACAGGCCCTGCACTTATGGACCTTAATTATTGAATTACAGTTGTGTTGAGGTGCCATAATGGAGAGATATTAGGTGCTATAAAACTGTGAAACACAAGCAACCAAAGAGAAAATAAATTAATGGGATTATATCAAACTAAAAAGCTTCTGCATAGCAAAGGAAAGAATTAACAGAGTGAAAGGACAAACTACAGAATGGGAGAAAGTATTTGTAAACTATACATCTGACAAGGGATAAATATCCAGAATATACAAGGAACTCAAACAATTTCACAGTAAAAAAACCAAAAAAATCCTATTAATAAATGGGCAAAGGAGCTGAATAGACATTTTTCAAAGGAAGACATACAAATGGCCACCAAGTACATGAAAAAATGCTCAATATCACTAATCATTAGGGAAGTGCAAATCAAAACCACACTGAGATATCATCTCACCCTAGCTAGACTGGCTATTATCAAAGAGACTGAGAATAACAAATTCTGGCAAGGATGTGGAGAAAAGGGAACTCTTCCACACTGTTGATAGGATTGTAAGTTAGTACAGCCATTATGGAAAAGAGTAGGGAGGTTTCTCAGTCAAGTACAAATAGAACTACCATATGATCCAGTAATCCCACATCTGGGCATATACTCGAAGGAACGGAAATAATCATGTCAAAGGGATACCTGACTCCCATGTTCATTGCAACTCTGCATACGAAAGCCAAGATATGGAACCAAACTTAGTGTCCATCGACGGATGTCTGGATAAGGAAAATGTCGTGCGTGTGTACATATATGTATAAGTATATGTGTGTGTGTGTGTGTGTGTGTGTGTGTGTGTATGGCAGGAATACTACTCAGTTTCATTCACAGAAACATGGATGAGCTTGGAGAAAATTATATTAAAATGAAATAAGCCAGGCACAGAAAAAGAAATACTGCCTGTCCTTATTCATAAGTAGGAGCAAAGAAAGAAAGAACGAAAGACCACAACAACATGTTGATCTTTTAGAAGGAGAGAGCATACCTATAGTTACTATGGATGGGAAGGGGGGAGGGGGAGGAGGAAGAGGTTAGGGAGTAACTGGGTAAGGCACACAAAGACACAAAGATAATTATGATTTGTAATGATGAACATGCTGCTAATATTGATTTAGTCATTACATACTGTACACAAATACTGGTAGTCAACTCCATACACCATAAATATGTATAATAAATTACATTTTGATTCAAAAAACAAATTTAAAAAAATTGCAAAATAATAGCAATAATAATAAAACAGACTGAAAGTCACTTTCTAAGGCAGGATTTGTGGAGGAAGCCCACTTCTGACTACCCTCCAAATGGTGAAGAATAGCTTTATACCCCAGCATTTCACACACGCTCTCCAGTGGCTCTTGTGTTGTGTATCTACTCTTAGTTTTAACTACTGTCCCCTGAACCTCACCTGTCTGTGGCTTCATTTCTGGCAAGGGGTTTCTGATGTTTGATTTTCACTCAGCTATGTATTTTTAATTGTTTTGAAATAGTATTTGTCAAATTTATTGATGTGGAATTTTCTTGTACTATCTTTAACAAATTCTTTATTCTAGCACACGTATTTTTTGTTGTAATTTGTTAGACCTCTTAAGACTAATAACTAATCATTTTCTCAGTGTTTGATAAATATTCCTAATAATATATTTCAGCTTGTTTTAAATGATAAAAAACAAACTATGAAACAAAGAAACGACTTGGTTTTGTGAGTCAAGGAAGGCTTGTGCTAAGTGTTGACAGATAAGCAAGAATTAAATAGGCAAAAGATTGGGAGGATGAATGTCCAAGGCAGTTGGAACATCACATGTGAAGCTTGTGAGGAAGAAGAGAGCGTACACATTAGAGGACCTGGTAAAAGTCCAGCATAATTGAAAAGAAGAAGAAGAGCAAAAGAAAGAATGGTAAAAGACAATAGGAACAATAGGTAGAAGACTCAAGTCCTTATATAAAAAGGTTTAGTATTTGCATATAACCCACATACATCCTCCTGTATTCCTTAATTCATTTCTATATTACTTGTAAGTATAGTGATTACACATCACTTCATTTGTGTGGATTCAACATAGTACTTGGTAAGTGGCAAAATTGTTTTTCTTTTTGGAACTTTGTGGAATATTTTTTCAAATATTTTTGATGCATGGTTGATTGAATTCAAGAATGCAGAAAAAATAGATATGGAGAGATAATCGTATAGTGTATTAATAAAAATTTGACTTATACCACCAGATCAGGAAACAATTGCCATTGAGAAGAAGTTTATTGTTCACACTGCCCAAGAGCAGGGGGCACGGCATGCTACAGGAGCTACCTGGGGGAGCCTCAGGGTTGGTTATGAGGCAGAGGGAAGGGGAGGGACTGTGGGGCAAGGGCCTTTATACTGGTTTTGGTGGGAAGGAACAGGTGAGGCAGAGTAAGCAGACTTAGGATTGGCCAGTTTGAATAATTTCAGTGGGCTCTGGGGAAAAGATGTTCCTAGTTGTCTGGTTCATGGCCCTGGGGTGATCAGGGCAGACGTGTAGAGGCTGAAGTGTGAGAGCTCAATAATGGAGGTTGTTGGGAGTGTGGAATCTAGATTGGCTGGTTTGTATTTGAAAAATGTGCTCCCAGGAGGAGGATTTCTCCCAAGAAGGCAGGGGAGGGGTGATGATGGAGGTCCATGGCCCAGGCAAGGTGACATAGGCAAATTGTTTGATTGTCCAGAGCAAGGAGGTCTAGCATATGCTTGCAGGGCAGATGTTAAAGTATCAAGTTTACCGAAGCTACAAACATGGCTAATGCAAGAGGGATGACTTACTGTAATACAACTGAAGCATTTAACATACATAGTGGGTGCTGTTAGTGGCCCACTCTGATTCCCTTCACAATTTTGTTGAGTCAACACTTGATGCCATGAGGATTGGCTGCTAAAGGCTCACAGCTCTATCCTCCTTTAGATGATTTTCCAAACTCATTGGTTTTCAAACTTTAATGCATATCAACATGCCTGCGAGAGCTTATTAAACAACAAATTACTTGGGCCCTGCCCCAGAGTTTCTGATTCATTAGGTCTCATTTCTAACAAGTTCCCAGGTGATGCTGATCCAGCTGGACTGGGGACCACACATTAAGAACAACTGCTCTAGATGACAGTAGTCACCTTCCCCAGGGATTCCTGAAAGGTTACACTAGCTAGAGTCAAGGACTCTGAAATCCTGCCACCTTGCCTCAAATCAGGACATCTCTATGGTACCATCCATTCTTCAGAGATCCATGTAGGATCAGGCTGAGGATAGATGTCCACTAACTCCACATCTTTACCAAAATTCTTCCCCCATCCAGTGCTGCTTCCTATACTTGCTCTCGGGTTTCTCCTTAGCAAAACACTTGCACAACGTATACAATTCTGTTTTTGTCTTTAGGAAACTCAGTCTAAGATAACATATTTTTTTTTACCAAAATTATCTTTTTATTACTGAAACTATATCTAAGAATCATTACTTTATCATTTTAAGGTTCTGTCTAGCCTCAATATTTCTTTCGATCGTAAAACATAGCAATGGTTGTGAGATTGGTCCAGAGTAACCAAAATACTCAGAAGTATGAAAAGTATAAATATATATACATACAAATTAAGGTATATTTATTATGTTTACATATAATAAACAAACAAACAAACAAACAAACAAATAAATAAATATATATATATAAATAAAAGTTAAGGTAACCATCCTATTTCTTTGGAAAGTAGAAGGCAAAAAGGGTGCTTAATTAGTTATTCTTGCTGAGAGCAACTAGTGGCTACTCCTTGTTGGTGTTTTTGCAAGCCAAGTTAAAAGCCTCCTAGTACTTTACACTTCACAGTACTGTCTGAAAAGAAATTTACACTTATGGATGGGATGAATTCATTCAGTGAGTATAATGAAGAATATTCTAATATCTAAACTAAATCCCAACACCAATTTATCTCAATTAATAAAAATTAGTTAAATTATATGCATGCATGAATAAATGGATTAGTGTACATTTAATAATCTAAATATGTCAGACACTTGGCTAGCCACTTTGTCATATATCATTTATTTAATCCTAGTTATTAAGCATTTCAAATAACTTTCTGGAAAACAAACAAACAAAAAATTCTGCATATTTTTCTTTTCAAAGATGAGTTGAAATGTATTTATTGCACATATTTATGGGGTATGGAGTTATATTTCAATACATGTAGATGATGTATAGTGATCAAATCATGGTAGGTAGCAAACTCATCATTGCAAAAATTTATCATTTTTTTGTAATGCGAATATTTAAACTCCTCTCTTTTAGGCATTCAATGACATATAATGAATTATTGCTAGTTATAGATGCCTACCACAACTACACACCAATAGAACTTATGTTTCCTATCTAGCTATAACTTTGTGGCCATTAACCAGCCTCTCACTATGCCCCCTCCTCCTCCTCTTTCCCACCTCTAGTAACAACAGCTATACCCAACTTCTAAAAGTTAGAACTATTATTATTATTATTATTTATTTCCCACCTATGAGTAAAAACATGCAGTATTTCTTTCTATGTCTGGCTTATTTCACTTAACATAATTTTCTACAACTTAATCCATTTTGCTGTGAATGGCAGAATTTCATTCTTTTTCATGGATAAGCAGTATTCCTTTGTGTATATATACTACTTTTCCTTAATCAAGTCATCTGCTGATGGACATTTAAGTTGGTTTCTAGTTTTGGTTAATTGGATTTGTTGGACCATATGGTATTTCTATCATAGTTGTTTGAGAAACCTCTGTTAATATTTTCCTTCATGGCTATACTGATTTATAATATCACCACCAATGTATAAGTTCCTCTTTCACTGCATTCTTACCAACATTTGTTATTCTCAGTCATTTTTGATAATAGCTGATTTAACTGGGGTGAGATTATATTTCAGTGTGGTTTTGATTTGCATTTCTCTGGAGATTAATCATGTACCTGTTGGCCATTTGTGTGTCTTCTTTTGAGAAATACCTATTCAGCTCTTTTGCCTATTTTTAAATAGGCAAATTATTATTTACTTGCCTAGATTATTTATTTTTTTTACTAGTGAGTTAAGTTCTTTGTCTATTCTGGATGTTAATCCCTTGACAAATGCATAGTTTGCAAATATTTTCTTCCATTCTGTGGGTTGTCTTTTCACTCTGTTGATTGTTTCCTTTGCTGTGTAGAAGCTTTTTAGTTTGATATAATCATATTTATTTTTGCTTTCTTTGCCTGTGCTGTTGAGGTCTTGCTCATAGAATCTTTGCCTAGCCCTGCATCTTCAAGTGTTTCCTCTGTGCTGTCCTCTAGAATTTTTATAGTTTTGGGTCTTGTATTTAAGTCTATAATCCATTTTGAGTTGATTTTCATAAGTGGTGAGAGAGAGGGGTCTAGTTTCATTCTTCTACACATGTATGTCCAGTATTCACGGCACCATTTATTGAAGAGGCTGTCCTTTCCCTAACATATGTTCTCAGTGTTTTTGTCAAAGATCAGTTGGCTGTAAGTGTGTGGATTGATTTCCGGGTTCTCTATTCTATTGCCTTGATCTGTGTGTGCTTTTATGCCAGTATTATGCTGTTTTGGTTACTATAGAATAGTATATTTTGAAGTCAGTTAGTGTTATGCCTCCAGCTTTATTCTTTTTGCTTGGAAATTCTTTGGCTGTTCAGGGTCTTTTCTTGTTCCATATGAATGTTAAGATTGTTTTTTTTTATTTCTGTGAAGAATGTCATAAGTATTTTGGTAGGGATTGCATTGAATCCGTAGATCACTTTGGGTATTATGGACATTTTCACAACATTAATTCTTCTAACCCATGAACATGGCACATCTTTCCATTCTTCTTTGTTCCCTTTAATTTCTTTCATCAGTGTTTTGTAGTTTTCATTTTCATAGAGATGTTTCACCTCCTTGGTTACATCTATTCCTAGGTATTTTATTTATTTATTTATTTTGGTAGCTATTGTGAATGGGTTTACTTTTTTGATTTATTGTTATTTCATTGTTGGTATAAAGAAATTCCACTGATTTTTGTATATTGATTTTGTGTTCTGCAACTTTACTGAATTCACTTTTTAGTTCTAAGAGTTTTTTGGTAGAATTTTTAGGATTTTTATATATAAGATCATGTCATCTGCAAACAGGGACAATTTGACTTCCTGTTTTCCAATTTGGATGCCCTTTATTTATTTCTCTTGCCTAATTACTCTGGCTAGAAATTCCAGTACTATGTTAAAGATGAATGGTGAGACTGAACATTTTTGTTTTGTTCCTGTTCTTAGAGGATAAGCTTTCAACTTTCCACTGTTTAGAATGATGTTAGCTGTGGGTTTGTCATACATGGTCTTTATTGTTTTGAGATACTTTCCTTCTATACCTAATTTGTTGAGAGTTTTTATCATGAAGTGATGTTGGATTTTGTCAAATGCTTTTTCTTTGTCTACTGACATGATCATATACATTTGTCCTTGATTTTGTTAATGTGGTATATTACAATTATTGATTTGCATATGTTGAACCATCCTTGCATCTCTTGGATGAATTCCACATGATCATGGTGTATGGTCATTTTGATGTGTTCTTGAATTCTGTTAATATTTTGTTCAGAATTTTTGCATCTGTGTTCATCAAGGTTATTGGCCTGTAGTATAATTATTTTGCTGTGTGTTTGTCTGAATTTGGTATCAGGATGAAGCTGGCCTCATAGGATAAGTTTGGGAAAAAACCTTCCGCTTTGATATTTTGGAAGAGTTTGAGAAGAATTGGCATTAATTCTTCTTTATGAATTTTGTAGAATTCAGCAGTGAAGCCATCCAGACTTTTCTTGTTAGAGAGAATGCTGATGACTGATCTAATCTTGCTGCTCATTATTGGTCTGTTCAGGTTTTCTAATTCTTTCTGGTTCAGCCTTGGAAGTTTGTATGTTTCCAGAAATTTGTCCATTTCCTCCATATTTTCAAATTTGTTGGTGTGTAGCTATCTATAATGATACTCTGAATTTCTGTGAAGTGGTTGTAATGTTTCCTTTTTCATTTCTGATATTCATTACTTGGGTCTTCTCTTTTTCTTAGTTAGCTTTGCTAATGGTTTATTGATTTTGTTTATCTTCTCAAAAAAGTAACTTTTTGTTTCATCAATCTTTTATACATTTCTTTGGTCTCTTTTATTTAGTTATGCTTTTACCTTTTTTATTTTATTTATTTTATTTATTTTATTTTATTTTTTTCCTTTTTCTCTTTTTTTGTGACCAGCAATGGATCGCAACCCTCAGTGTCGTGCCCACACCGGACCGGGACCGGCTACGGGATCGCAACCCTCGGTGTTGCGCCCGCACCTCGCTCAGCCAGTGAGTGGCTGGTCTCTGTGTGGGATCCGAACCCTTGGCGGGAGCGCCGCCGCACTCCCAAGCGGGCGGAGCACTGTAGCAGTGCGCCACCGGGCCGGCCCTACCTTTTTTATTTTTGAATACGAATTTTGGGGTGGGTTTTTTCTTGCTTTTCTAGTTACTTGAGGTATGACATTAGATTATTTATTTGAAATTGTTCTACTTTTTTGATTTTATTATAAGCGCTTCTTACAACAAAGCTATCTCTTAGTACTGCCTTTGTCAATATCCCATAGGTTTTTGTATGATGTGCTTCTGTTTTCATTTGTTTCAAGCCCTTTTTTTATTTCCTGCTGAATTTCTTCTTTGAGCTATTTGTCATTCAGGAACATGTTTAATTTCCATGCTTTCATACAGTTTCCAAAGTTTCACTTGTTATTGATTTCTGGTTTTATTATATTATAGTCTGAAAAGATACTTGCTATGATTTCAATTTTTAAAATTGTTCTGGGGCCGGCCCAGTGGCGCACTGTGCTAGTGCGCCACTTGGGAAGCGTGGTGGCGCTCCCGCCAAGGGTTCAGATCCCACATACAGACTGGTTCCCGCTCACTGGCTGAGCGAGGTGCGGGGGCAACACCGAGGGTTGCGATCCCATTGCCGGTCCCGGTCCAGTACGGGGGCAACACTGATGGTTGCGATCCATTGCCGGACACGGAAAAAGACAAAAAAAAAAAAAATTGTTCTGACTTGATTTGTGGCCTAATATGTGGTTGATCTTAGAGAATGATCCATGTGCTGATGAAAAGAATGTATATTCAACAGTTGTTGGATGAAATGTTCTGTAAATGTCTCTCATGTCCATTTGGTTAGTAGTGCAGTTTAAATACAATATTTGCTGAGTTTTTGTCTAGATGAGTTGTTCAATGCTGAGCGAGGGGTGTTGAAGTTTTTGACTATTATTGTACTAGGGTCTCTCTCCCTCTCTCGCTTTGTTTAGATCTGTTAATATTTGCCTTATATATCTGGGTGCTCCAATGTTAGATATTTATAATTGTTATATCCTCTTCATGAATTGATCCTTTATCATAATATAAGGACTTTCTTTGTCTGTTTTTATAGTTTTTGTTTTAAAGTCTGCTTTATCCAATATAAGTGGAGCTACTTCTGCTCATTTTTGGTTTCTATATTTGTGGAATATCTTTTTACCTCCCTTCACTATTAGTCTGTGTGTGTCTTTACAGGTGAAGTGAGTTTCTTTTAGGGACCATATGGTTGACCTAGTTTTTAAAAATTCATTCAGCTAGTCTATGTTTTTTAAGTGAGGAATTCAATCCATTTACATTCAGGGTTTTGCCTTACTCATGGCATTTTATTGATTTTTGTATGGTTGTTTTAAATAGCATTTATTCTTTTCTTTCCTTTTTGTTGTTTGTCTTTTGTGTTTGTTGTTTTTTTGTAGTAATAAGATATAATTTATTTTCTTTCTTGTTTGTGAATCTGATAATTCTTTCTTGTGTGTTCATGACAATGATTATAGTTCTTTGGATTCTGGATGTAGGACTGCCTTGAAGATTTCTTGTAGGACCAGTATTGTGGTGGTGAATTCTTACAGGTTTTGTTTGAGAATTAGACTATTTTTCCTTCCTTTCTAAAGGATAGTTTTGCTGAGTATAATAATCTTGAATGGCAGTTTTATTCTTAAAGTACTTTGACTCTATTGTTCCATTCTCTCCTGGCATGTAAGATTTCTTCTGAGAAATGTGCTATTAGTCTGATGGGGATACCCTTATGGTTGATAATGATTTTCTCATGCTGCATTTAGTATTCTCTCTTTGTTTTTGACTTTTGACATATTGATAACCATGGGTCTCCAAGAAGACCTTTCTGGGTTAAACCCAATGAAGGATCTTTTAGCCTTTAAATTTGCAAATTCATATCTCTGCCAGTACTTTGGAAGTTTTCAGTTATTATACTTTTGAATAGATTTTTGATGACTTTTACTTTCTCTTCCCCTGCAGAAAACCCATAATATGGATTTCTGTGCTCTTAAGGTTGTCTGGTAGCTCTTATAGACTTTCTTCATTTTTTAAAATTCTTTTTTTTTTTTTTTCTCATCTGGGTTATTTCAAAGAGGTTGTGTTCAAATTCAGTAATTCTTTCTTCTACTTATCTCTCCTGTTTCTTAAGCTCTCAGTTGTATTTTTTATGTCATTTAGTGAATTATTCAGTTCAAAGATTTCTGATTGGTTCTTTATAATGATATCTGCTTGTTTATTGAATTTCTCCTTTAGATCCTGAGTTATTTTTCTCATTTCTTTGGATTGTCCGTGTGTATTTTCTTGCATCCCATTGAGTTTCCATAAGAGTATTGCTTGGAATTCCTTTTCAGATATTTCTTAGGTTTTCTTTTCTTTGGGGTCTAGCACTAGAGAATTATTGTATTCCTTTTGGAGTGTCATGTTTCCTTGTTTTTTAATGTTTCTTGCATTTCTATGTTGATGTTTGGGCAACTGTTGGAACAGCTGCTACTTATAATACTCTGGAGTAGCTTTTGGAAGTAGATACTCTTCCCTGTAGTTATTTTCTATAGTGACAGTTGGGTGGGGTGTTTCAGGTATTATTCTGGGTGAACATTTTAATGTAGTCCTTCTGTGATTTTGTCATCTGTAGGAGCTGTCTGTGAGTGCTGGCTTTGGCACTGGGGCACTCAATAGCTCTTTGCTGAAGTGGGTGACACTGGGCTGGGTCACAGGGATCATTAACAAGGTCTTGAGCTCTTGGGAGAAGTGCTCTTATACTCCTCAGCTAGAGTGGGTAACCAGGCAGTCTTGCTGGTACTCCAGCAAGAATCTTGTGCCCCTAATAGAGGCAATGTAGTGCTCTGAATCTCAGCTTAAATGGGTAACTCTGCATGGGATTGCTGGGGTCAAGACTAGGGTCTTGGACTTTGAGGGAGATAATGAGATACTCAGCAGCTTCTTAACTGAGTGGGAAGACTCTGGGTGGGGTCACTGGGATTTGGGCTGAGGCCTGTATCCCCCCAAAAGGCACAGAGGCACACTGAAGCCCCTCAGCTGAAGCGGGTGACACTGGGCATGTCACTGGGGCCATGGGTGGGATTCTGTTCCACCATGTGAGATACTATGTCCTTCTGCAGCTCTCTAACTGGAGCTGAAAGCCATGGAAAGGCTTACTGAAGCTGCAGATGAGGCTCTGTGCCCCTGACAGAGATGTAGAGGAACTACTGAGTTTCCCAGCTGGAGTGTGCACGTTTGGGTGGGTTTCCTGAGGCTCAGTGCCCCTGTGGGAGGTGCATGAGTGCTCCATCGAAGAGAGCAGGGCTGCAGCAGTGGCAGAAAGCCCTGTTTCTTTAAATATCTGGCTCTGGAAACAGTGCACCTTGACTTCCTCTGTTCTGAAGGTGGCCTCCATAATGCACTGTACCACCTGTTCCCAGGGTACAGGACATCACTTTGGCTTGGGTGCCAGAGATCCAGTATGTTGAGGGGGCCTCAAGTCTGTGGAGATGCCAAGGCTGTTGGGCCCCAGGGCAAAATGATAACCTGGTGTTGGCTCTAATCCCAAAATTGTGACTGCTGTGGCATCCCAGGAAGTGGAGAGTGGGGGAGGCTCTGTGTGAACTTCCTCCCTGGATTAATGAAGTTGTATGGGTACCCAGCAGCCCCCTGCTCTGGGCTCATGGCTGGCAAGGGCCATGCAGCTCCCTTAGAGCTCAGATTTCAGGCATCTTTGGCACTGCTCTCACTTACCTTTCCCCTGCAGGTGGAAGTTTCTCCTGGGTCCCTACTGCTCTTGGCTGGGAGATGGGGGTGGGGTGGGGGCTGGGTATTTTCTTCCATTCTCTATCCTGAGTTTCTGTTCTCAGTATACTCTTTTGGTGTCCTCCAGAACTCTCCTTTAGTAGTTTTCATTCAAGTGTAGTTGCATATTTATTGTTTTGTCTATCTTTGTGAGAGATGAGTGGTGACATCTTTTAGTTGGCCATCTTGCTCCCAGATTCATTCTGCAAATTTTTTAAAGGTAGGGTAAGTAGACTTGATAAAGAGCTCAAATCCATGTAATACTGCTATTTTCCTGTCAATAATATCATATTGTTAAGTGATTTTAATTAATTAATATATGATAGAAGAATGATTAATATCATCTCTGCCACTGATTTCGGAAAAACACTGCAGAATGTGGTACTACCTCTCCCTCACCCTACTCTAATCTTTGAAACAGAACTAATCACGTTTAATTCTGAATCTGGTTGGGGAAAAAAAGGTTTTTTACTTGCACTTTCTTATCAAAATCCAGAACATGTGATGAACGAGGTGGAGTAGTGTAAATATTCTGAGTAGAGCTTCTTAAGTTACTATTATGGAAAAGTTATTGCATGCATTGTCACCAACCTAGGAGCCACCAAATCTATGGTTTAAAAGAGATAGTTTTGACTTTTGGTCTCATCTGACTTTTCTATGATGCAACATGTTGTAGTGAAAAGAATCCAGCATACATAGTTTTACAGTCTGGTTTTCTCACTTAGTATCAATTTGATCTAAATTAACTCATAGTTGCTCTGGGTCTCAATTTATTCTACATAGATGATGATTATGGCCATCTTGATAGCATGGTTGTGAAGATAAATGAAGTAATTTATGTGATTTTTATAGACCATTGCTAAAAGATCACAGGTTCGCAAGTATTAATTTTTCCTACTTTTAATAGCATTCACACCTCCTTCCTTTTCTCCACCCACATTCTGTACTCCAGTCAAACTAAACCACTACCATCTTTGAACACATTTCATATTATCAGTCTCCATTTCTCTTTATACCTCATGCTACTCACCTTATTTGTTTCTCTATTTTTGTCTAGCCTTTCTGAACCAGATTTCCTGCTTCTCTAATGAAGTGAGATATTTTTTCTTCCTATGACTATCCCAAGGACACATTTCATGACATTAAGCTTATTTTACCATGCATTTTTCTTATGGATATATCATTTCTTTGATGTTACCTACTGTGATGTTTTATTCTACCTACATACAGTATGTGTTTCTCATATATGTCCCATGAAACAACATTATAACTATATAAGTAGTTGTTGGCTTATTTGTCTGCCTCCCACCCTATATCATAAGTTCTTGGCAAGTACTATGCATTTCATCCCTGTATTCCTAGAACCCACCTCAGTGGCATATTCCCATTGGTATACAGTAGTTACTGGTGTGAGGATACTTCAAAAAGTTCATGGAAATATTTGTATTATTTTTAAATTTTATTTTTTCACTAACTTTTTGAAGTACCCTCGTATAATAAAATTTTGCAGCAATATAGAATTTCCCATTTGATAGAGGCTTACATATCCAAGCCGATGGTTTATCTTGCTGATCAGTAAAAATTTCACATTTAATGATTTAATAACTAAAATCAGGGACTAATAATCTGAAAGGTGGTCACTGATAGCAAATCTTCAGGTAACTATGAGAGAGCTCTTAGTTCATGAGGCTATAGGCTTTTAGATCCCAAGGGACATGGAATCCAAAAAAGGTAACTTATAAGCCACGGTAAGATGGGGTTAGAAGCACCCACCAAGTCAATGGAGTCAGGGTTTCCACATCCCCTTCTCTCAGCTGGTAACTCTTTTATCTTCTTCCTGAATTTCTTCATCCCTGTTGCTGTCCTTGCTGACTTTTCTTGATGGATTTGACTCTACTTCCCTGTGTTTCCCACTATGACTTGTCATCCTCACTTGAATCTCTTGATTGATTTATGTTTTACTCCAGAATGCGATTGCTGTGTTTTTGACTCCATATTGATATCTAGTTCCATTCATCGTTTTTAGTACTTTACTTACAGTAGCCTCACTGTTGAACTCATCTTAACATTACAGCTGGAAGTAGTTTTTTTCTATGGAAATGACCTGGTAAAATATGGATGTAGAAGATTTTCCTTTTTTCCCCGCATCCACAACAGGACTCATGCTAGCTTATTTGAGTCCTTGTCATCATTTTGCCACTTCAGATTATGCATTGTGTCTGCAATGTTGGGGATGAGGAGTATACCTTTCCACACATATCCTAGGGAGCAGTGACTCTAGGATTGCCTAGAACCTCCCCAGGTCCTCGCAGGCAATGACTTTAGAAACCAAATCATTTGAAAAATCTGAATGTTCATTTGGCATGTAGAAGCCACAAAGGAACTCCTGCATAAAAATTTTGGAAACATGAAAACTATGGCTGTGTGTTTTGGGAACCACTTATCAGAAAGGTATAGGAAATGCTGTCTCCAGCAAGAAAGTCTTCCAAAACTGAGAACACAGACACCTCTAATAATACTTACAAGGTAAATGGACAACATGTATAACAGTTGAACTTACTTCTAGGCAAAAATGAAATATGAAAGCAGAAAGTATTCTTTTTATTTGTAATATGAAACATACCAAATTTCTCAATACAAACACTGACTCCAAAAGAGTACACACTGGAGCATATGCTAAAAATAAATTTTCACTAGTGTAAGTAGAGAGTTGAGGCATATAATCAGCTGTTTCAAGCAAGAATACCCCAAATTCAATCAACTAAAGTGTGTTGGTGGACTCTTGACATGAACTATGAGTCCAAGAACAAGGCCATGGTCATAGAACAAACATCAAAAATGGGAAGAGGGGGTGGACATAAGAAAGAGATGATGTGGTCATGTTCAGAGCTAAATTACATAAACTTTTCATAAGACAAATCTGGGCATGTCAGGAAAACAGTCCCAAAGAAAATGAAGAATCCCTCTTAGACACACACACACGCACACGCGCACACACACACACACACACAGACATACACCAACTTTAACAAAGTGACCAATTTCCAATTGTGGATTTTTATCTATAGTATCACAAATGTTGTGAATGGTTCTACTTCCATTGCTCTGCTTAGCTTTGTCTTTGTAAAAAGATTGTCTGGTCTCATTTGAACTTGTAGCTCTTCTAACAAAAAAGAGAACTCCAATCCCTAAAGTGCAAATTGTTTTCATGATCGTTGGGGAAACATGCCCTATAGACTATTTTTCTATTTCATGTAATTAGAAATAATTTATTTTCTTTTTAGATATAAATATGATTTTGAGGTAAAAATAAGGAATTCTATGAGAAACATATTTTTAAGTTGTATTTGCATTATAGTTGTTAAATTTAACTTCATTTTTAAAGGAAAATAAAGCTATCCAGTTCTTCATTCAGATTTTAACTTTGTGAATTTATAGGTCTTACGGACAAGGCTTGAATAATACATGAAAACTGGACTTCACCATTTGTTTAAAATTTAAAATCAAGATGCATTTTGCTTTTATCCCAAGCATTAGTAGAGAAGGCAAGAAACATCATTTTCTTAACTCTGAAGTCCAATTGCATGGCTAATCAAGGTTGATTGATTGGAGATGTCAAAAAGAGTGACAGCCGATATCCTCTAGTCTGCTGACCTTGCGTTGCAGAAGACAGATTAAACCAGGCTGTCTCTTCGAAATTCAAATGGATTGGGGGGAAAAAAATCTTTGTGCCTTGATCCATTATGGGTCTTGTGCTTAATTGATCTTTGACTCATTACTGCAGCAGAACAACTTAGTGACACTGACATGAATACCTGTTTACAAAATAGGAAGGCAGAATAATTGTTCATCTTCAGCTATGAAACGGTATAACAACTTGATACACCGATGAAAACAAACTATAAGAAAATTATAAAATAGCCCCAATCAAGCAGTATTCTATTCATTTCCTATTATTTAAAAGTCATTGGTGGCAGGAATGAGTTGCACACAGTAGTATATTTACTGGTAATTTTTTTTTTTTTTTTGTCTTTTTTTGTCTTTTTTCCGTGTCCGGCAACGGATCGCAACCCTCAGTGTTGCCCCCGTACCGGACCGGGGACCGGCAATGGGATCGCAAACCTC
>NW_007726551.1:599022-622729 GCF_000696425.1 Galeopterus variegatus
CCCGGCGTTGCCCCCGCACCTCGCTCAGCCAGTGAGCGGGAACCGGTCTGCATGTGGGATCCGAACCCTCGGGCGGGAGCGCCGCCGCGCTTCCCAAGCGGCGCACTATCCAGTGCGCCACCGGCCGGCCCATTACTGGTAATTTTTTAATATTTAATATAGCAAGAATGTCAGCTTGCTATAGTGCAAAAACAATTCCTGTATGTAACCCATGTATGATGACTATATATACTGTACAATTCACTACTCTTTGGTAAACTAATGAGTTGGTTGCTATTTCAAGTTACATAAGACCTTTTGGATAGCTGTATAGTTTAAAGTCAATTTTCAGTATAAAAGCAACTATTAAATATTTGAAGGTAAAATTTTGTTGCAAAATTACCATGAACAAAAGTTACCATTGTTTTCTCATGGGCTATGCTTTTTCATTATTTCTAGCAAGTTGAACATATTCAATAAACCTCTATCAAGCTATGTCTTAGTTGTGAAATTTACAAGAATAATCTGAATTTCTTTGCTTGATAGAGGAGTGATTTGCCATTTGATGGATTTATAATCTGAGCATGATATATTCGTCCTCAAATTATAAAGTTTTATACGTAATGAGAATTATACAGATAATATGCCATGGGAATTTAGAATATTCTCTCCTTAAATATCACATGTAGAAACTTATTAATTTGTTACCCATTTTATTATTTTCTATTAGAAAAATAAACTTTCCCTTATGGAATCCTCACGAATCCTTAAGAAAGACTGTTCAAAAACTTAATAACAGACAGACACACACAGAGAGAGAAATGTAACTAACCTGTTTGTGTATATGCTGTGTTATATAGAGTCATCATACTCAATTTCACTGGATCTAAAACAGCATTAATTGCAATATGCACTATTATTTCATGTACCAACTTTAAAGAGAAAACTCTGCCAGTTAAATTGTGACACAATACTAAAGATGCCACCAATTATAAGATGCATGCTGATTTCAGAGATGTAAATGTGGAAAAGAAAGTGCATCTTAGATTACATGAACTATGGTAACTTATTATAGGTAATACAATCATGTACTCCCCCAAATAATTCCTGTGGCCAAAATGAATATGAACAGAACACACGCTATTCTGGTTTTCCTCTTCACTCTTGCCTCAATCTCCTTTGGTGAATAATCTTCATTATTTCTGACTGATGGAGTTCTCCAAAGTTCAGTCCTCAGACTTCTCTTCTCTGTCTGTCACCCCATAAGTAATTTTACCTAATCCTATAGCTTTAAATATAAATCTATATGGTGAATGGGCCTTCAATTTGTCAATCTTCAATTTGTAACTCCATCGCCAACCTCTCTCTGGCCTGTATATCTAACTGCCAGTGTGATAATTCCACTGGATATCTAAAAGACAGCTCAGAATTCTAGATCTAATACAGAATTCTTGGTTTCTGCTTCTTTCTCTAGATCTCCTAATCTCAGTAAACGGTACCAGCCATCTAGCTGTTTAGACTACTTCAGGAGCCTTTCTTTTCTTTTTGAAATATGTAAATTTTAAAATTATTTTTTATTATTATTAGCATATTCATTATTAATTTCTTTGTAAATTTCCCCTTGTTGTACCAGCCATCTAGCTGTTTAGACTACTTCAGGAGCCTTTCTTTTCTTTTTGAAATATGTAAATTTTAAAATTATTTTTTATTATTATTAGCATATTCATTATTAATTTCTTTGTAAATTTCCTTCTTGTTTCATTGTGTTTTCCAACTGAGTCTTATCTCTTTGAGTTTTCTTAATATCATTGCTTGGAATTCTTCAAATATTTCAAGGTTTTCCTGCTCTATGACATCTGTTACTTGAGAATTCTTGTATTCCTTTGGTGGTGTCATATTTTCTTGTTTATTTGTACTTCTAGTATTTTTTCATTGATGTTTGATTATCTAGTAGGGCACTTGTTTCTTCTTTTACTCTGGAGGAGTGGGCTGTGAAGAGAAAGACTTACTTTTCTATTTGTAGGCTCTACTGGTGACTCTTCTAGTATAAGTGCAGTCGAGTGTGTGGTGGGCTCCTTGTAGGGTGGCCCTGGCTTCTATTGTGGTGGTGAGCCATCCCTGTGGTGGCAGTAGGTGTGGTGGGGGCTGTGATAGACCACTTTAGCTCCTGCTCGGATTGTGGACAGGCCTCACCAGGGCTGGGGTCTGGGCCCTGGGCAGCGGCACATGGTACAGCACTCACCTCAGCTCAGTTGCAGAGGCTAGGGCATCCGCAGTCCAGGGAACACATCTGGTGAGAGTCTTTGGTTGTGGCTTTACAGCAATGTAGGGGTCCCACATGGCAGAAAATGGTGGAGCAGAGACAGTAAAAGCTAGCAGCCTTTCTAGATTGCTTTCTCAAGCCCCATATTCACTCCTCTTAGGTCTAACTTCAAATTTTGTTCAAAATTGATCAACTTTTATCATCATTGTCACTCTCACCTTAGTCCTAAATACCCTCGGCTTTCTCAAACACTGCTGCCTTGTGCCATGCACTCATTGTTTTGCTTCTGTTCTTTCTCACATCCTTCACAGTGTAGCCAAAGGGATATTTCTATGAAATAAATATGATCATGTTATTCTCCTGCTCAAATCTTTTAATTAGCTTTCAGTCAAGTTAGAAAAGTATAAAAGTATAAAAATCTCTCTTCCGTGGCTATAACGTCCTACATTATCTGGCCTATGGGTACCTTATTAGTATTCTTTCCTAGCACTCTTTTAGAAACACACACCCATGCACACACATGTTCCCTATGACCCCAGTAGACTGCTGCTGCAACTTGATTTTTTTCTTATTTACCACTCTATTGCTAGTGCCTAAAACACTGAGAGACATAGAGTAGATGCTTAATAAATACTGATAATTGAATGAACAAATGAGTGCATGCATAAAATAGGAAAATGCTTTGTAAATACTGACTCATTAAGGAATGGAAGTGTTCCAAAGCTGAATCTGGGGGTGCTGAAGATTTATGAAAATAAAAGGCTTTTGGCTTTTGTCAGAGAATAGACATTTTGGTAAAGAACTGACTTGAGGCTATTGATGTTCTTATGTCAGTGTCGTTAACGTCTTTAATATAATGGTCAGTTAAAATATATGCTCCTAAAAGTCCCTAACATTAAAAACAAGGCATTCCCAGTCTCGGAAACTCTTCAGATGGTGGTTTGCCCTTGTTTGTCAGTCTGAAAATTCCAAAGTTAATGATCTACTACATATTAGGCACTAAGACGGGGAAGATATCCACTAGACATTCAAGTGGATTGCTGTCCCCAGTGTTGAACCTAAGGCTGGGAATTTGGTGTCAAGGCTCCTCACAGCTGCCTGGCTATTAGGCTCGTGAGCAGCAGAATAACCGTTGTTGCTGAAATTCATCACAGAGCACTCTGTCCAAAATTTACACTGAGGCAGTCAGTGAAATCGGTCTCTGTAGGACAGAGGGTCATCTATCATTTTGAAAGAAGCTTGCGTGAGCTCTGGGACTCTAAAGGGGTTTCTTTAATATGAAATATTTATGTGAGAATGGGGATTGAGTGTGACTTTGGGACTGTGGAGCATATTATGCTACTATTTTTGCTGAAAGGTGGAATGTCGGGTGGTAGATAAAGCACTCTGGGATTCTGAATATATTCTGGTCATGTGATTTTTCTGTCCTCACAGTTCCCACTTGATACTGTGTGATCCTCCTCCACTGCTGTGAGCTTGTCATCTCTAATCTTACGGGGATTTGCTACCATATACCCTGCAAGTGGAGAGACACCAATTATAAAGACTTTTGTGATGAAATGATCATCTTTTCCTCTTGGTAAAATTATGTCTCTCAATAGTGATGTGATACTATGCACCTTTTATATTAAAAACTGTAGTCCATTTTTAGACCTTTTTAAAAAAATCTTAGGTAGGCATGAGGATCCTGACGATTTGAGGATGTGGGTGGAACTAGCAACCCTAGCTAGGGGGGACTGGATAACTTGTTTAGTCTCAGGATACATTAGTCAAAGAAAGAGAAAACAATTTTGTAGGTTATTACAAAGTGTACCAAATGACAAATACTAGTGGAAGAATCAGTTTAGCAGAAATTACATGGCTAGTCAAGATCATTTCTCAGAACATTTAGAATGTTCTAGGTTGATACATGAACTTAAAGTAATTGGAGAAGGAATTATGTCTCACAAACACTTTCTCATTTGAAACTCAGGGATAATGGAATACTAGCTAATTCACAAAATTATGAGAACTCAGAAGAGAAAACACATAAAAAGCAACTGCTAAACTGTGAATGGCAAAACATTCAAAAGTTACTTTTTTTTGTTAGTTTATCAAGTGTAGATGTACCTCACCTATTACTATAGCTTCCAGAGATAGGCTGACCTTCAAGTTGAGAAAATAATTAATTGGGCACATTCAAATCAAGAGCCTCAAATATAGTCTATATCTACATCGGCTCATCTGTCTATCTACCTATTTCCCTGACGTATACATACATATATTCTTTTTCCTGTTTTCTTCTTGAAAAATAGTAAGAGATATCTGGTCAGGAACTGGTGAATCATTTGAAGAAAGAAATTTACTTTAGGTGATCCCACATGATAAGATTTAATAACTCAATCTTAAAATGTACTTAGAATAATAATAACTATGTAGGTAAATGGTTCTAGGAAACACTGATAGCCTGTGGCAATACTTTCCTGCTCTATTACTGTTATGGGGTACATTAAAAATTGACAATATGTGTATGGCCTACAGGTATAAAGAATGAGGTTTCTCACAGTTGGTGGCAAATGGCTACAGGATTAATGGCACACACACTCTGCCTGGCAGCCTAAAAGCTGATGAGATCCAAATATTAAAACACACTGCTTAAAGATCTCTGGCTTTAGGTCTGAAAATCATTGGATCCTGGCAGTTTCATTTACTAGCTTGGGAAAGTCACCAAATCTCTCTAAACTTTTATTTCCACATTTGTAAGATTAGTATAATAATCCTTTTCCCAAACTACCCTACATATTTTCCATGAGGTTCAAATGACATGGTGTATGTGAACAATGAAAAATTAAAGCATTATATACATGTTTGATATTTATACCAAAGATAATTTGGGGTTTTACTTATTTATCAAAGTTTGGATGCAGTTGAGCAACTTGCAGTAGTAACTGCTCTTAAAAGTGAAGAAGTTCTGTAATGGAAATTGGTAAAAACATATTAGACAAGATGGAAATGAAAGAAAATGAACATGATTTTATTAATACATTTGTTGTTGAAATTTCCACCAGCCAAATGAAATGGAATTTTGCTTTTAAAAATGAAAGTTATTTTTCCACATTTTTAAAATATACAATTTCTGTCCTTATTTTACTATTTTATCTTTAAATGTCTAGGCTTTTGAAAGGCAATCCAGAAGATATTGTATGAAAATGTTGGACCAGCACCTGTACCCTGTTCTCTTCAAAGGGGACAACTGACAAATCTGTTCTTTAGCCAAATGTTAAAATAATGTTTTCTAAAGAAACTAGTTAAATTTATATCATACACATTAAATAGTTCATTGTTAATTTTCTCAGTCAATTGAAGTGCTGAAAACTTTACTTTGAGGGTCATAAAGCATATTTGCTGAATAATAGACTTACTATTTAAATTCCCTCCCTATCTTTTTTTTTTAATAATACAAGCAAAAGTAATAAAAGGGCGAAAAAAGAAAATAAGAAAAAAAATTCTATTTAACCTTCTGTAAAGCTGGCCTAGCTGAAAAATCTAGCAGGGGATGGTCTGATGGTTAAGATTGATGAGCTTTGCCTTGCCTGGTTGAAGATCAATTCTGTCTCATTTGTAATTTTCTTACTACCCTTGGCTAAAGAGGAAGGGTCTTGAGGTTGAGTATACCTGCTTCCACCCCTGAAATCAGTGAGCTCAACCTCTGCTCTAACTAGACAGTCCCTCTTGCCAGATGAGAATAGAGAGTAAAATATACAGAAAAAAATTAAAGCCATGCAATGCACATTATAGAGAACTGAAGAGAGATGCCATAGTATTATTATTTTACCGTGAACTTCATGGCAACCCACACTTTTTTTTTTTTTTTTTTTTTTTTTCCGTGTCCGGCAATGGATCGCAACCCTCAGTGTCACCCCCGTACCGGACCGGGACCGGCAACGGGATCACAACCCTCGGTGCTGCTCCCGCGCCTCGCTCAGCCAGTGAGCGGGAACCGGTCTGTATGTGGGATCCGAACCCTCGGCAGGAGCACCGCCACGCTTCCCAAGTGGCGCACTATAGCAGTGCGCCACCAGGCCGGCCCGGCAACCCACACTTTAATAAGTCAAGATACACTGTCATTAAAATGTGAAAGGCTCTTTGGAGATAGGGGAGAACATTTTTACTTATAAAAGTAATGATAAATTAATTATTTTACCAACGTGAAATTTTAACATAAGCAGCTTTTTCATTATATGCAATCTTGATATATTGTTTTGAATTAGTAGCAATGGAAAAAATAACCTATGCAACCTACATCCCAAGTACCTTATTTGGCATCATTATTAAGTTCTTTAAATAAGATCCAACATACTTTCACTGAACACAATTACTATAGTACATGTATAAATTTGGTTCTCTCAGGGCCCTGAGTAAATGACAAAATGGATCCAATTGAATCTACTTCAAAATAAAAGAATACATATTTTCACATTAAATAATAGCAAGAAAGATAACAATCTACAGATTATATAAAATGGACTAGGAAACAGATTGTAAGAACAGAAGAGAAAACTACATGTGGTATCAAATATTCAGTCAGAGACCAATGTGATCTCATTTCTTTGGCAAACTCTTGGGTCTTTTTCAGGTTGCTCTGGCATCTCCCTTGTCAGTTACTGAGCACAGTTCAAACTCTGTCACTTATGGTTCTAATAAAATTAAAAATGAGATCAAGTTTTCATCTGATGCATAGAACACTGTGTCTTTCTAAAGATTATGGCCTTTATTCCTGTCTGTACAAGTATGAGTACCAAAGAAAATGTAGGCTGTAGGGGTCTTATCTCACTGGTTGTCATGCTTACTGAGAAGGGTTATTTGTTGTTGGTTTTCTCGATCCTATGTGATTTAAATATATATATATACACACACACACACACACATATATATGTATATATATTTTGCATCCATCTTCAGACTCCATGCATTCGTAAGACATCTATGATGGTATAAACTAGAAAGACGTTTCCAATGACTATTCTTAATATTTCTTTATCTTCCTCTCTTTTGAACCTCTATTTCTTTCTTAATGCTACCATAAAACACTATTTTAGATAGATCTTAGAGGAAATGGTTGGTGACTTAGGGTAGGATGAAGAAGAATCTTTGGAAACTCTAAAATAGGAATAGGGACCAGGAAGAAAGAAAGACCAGCACCCAGAATCAAAGCACCTGTTTTCTCTGGCAAGTATATTCTGGAAAACTGATTTTGTTTTAGTGTAACAAAATACATAGTTCATTCGTGGGAACCTGGAGGTCCAAACTGATGAGAACTGCACAGTTACCTGCCTTTGTGAGAAGTTGCACTGTCCAAAGACATGGTACAGAGGAAGATAAGCAAACCCAGGCTCCCTGAAGAGCCTAATCACATAACTGACTTAGAAGCAACTTTCAAAGCTGCCAGGGAAACTGTCTGAAAAGCCTTCCAGTGAGTCAGCTCCTGCTGCTAGAGAAAGATCTTTCAAAGGCTGGCATCTGGGTCCTGTGATTGCCATTCAGAAAGGGCTGCCAGGACTTCAGGCTTTATCTCTAGTGATCATGTGCTCGAGCCATTACCAGGCTATTTGGACTGTGATGACTATTGTCTTGATTGACGATGAAATCCTATCTTGGATTTCACTTCTGAATAAGAGTCTTTCAAGCTGTCCTTTTTATTTATTTACCATCCTGCATTGACTTCAGCATGTGTTTTCTCTGTGCTATGAATTGACTAAGATTTCTCTTTTTCACAAAATGGGGGGTAGAGCAAAAAACCTAACTTTTTGCAAACACAAGGCTAGTAAATCTCATAAACAATAAACTTTATATCCTCTCTTTTTAAAATACTGTTTTAAGAAATCTCTATTATCAATAATATATACTCACATCTGTTTTATTCAGAAATTTCTTTCACTCACTTCTAGAAAGTGACTGGTATTGTACATACTAGACATATTTTGAGTCATAAAGAAGCCTGTCACATCGCCCATGTCCTCCTCCCACCACAACACTCCCAACCACTTTCCACAGTTGATGTGGTCTCTCATGAAGAGGGTTTTGTCAGTAATGAAAAGACTCATGCTGCTATTTTAGAAAATCTTTTGTTCTATTCCACTTCAGAATTAACTAAAAAAGTCTCCCATACTGTCCTTCTCCAGTCAAGCTTCATTTAGCCACCGGTGGAGATACCTTGCAGACAACTAAATTCACTCTGTTCTGCATGGCCCATTACCATCCTCACCTTCTTTCATCTCACCTCTAATGATTCCTGTCATACAACATCATCCCCAATTGTACGTAGTCAGACAATTGCATACACTCGGAATCCCTTCACAGCTGGTATGACGATCCTCCTTTAAGTGCATGTGCCATTAACTAGCCAATCCTGATACTGTCTTCTTTTTTCTAAGTCTCAGTTTTGGCCTTGGCTATAGATCATCCTTTCCTCCCAAATATCACTGTGATTTTAACCCATTGTACCAAAGCAATTATGGTCTTGATATTAGCTACTTTGTCATTACTCTAATTCACCTGAAGCTTTTGTAATAATCTTCATGCAAGTATACAAATTCAGTTTAAATCCAACATATATATTGGAGAAAAAATTTTTAAGTGAAATAAACCAAGTATAGAAAGAGAAATACTACATGCTCTCACTTATACGCAGAAGCTAAGAAAGTTGATCTCATAGAAGTTGAGAGTAGAATAATGGTTACTACAGACTAATAAGGGGAGGGGGGAGGGAAGATGGTGAGACATGCAGAAGACATACCTGTGTTCCCATGTTTATTGCCACTCTATTCACAATAAACAAGATTTGGAACCAAGCTTATTCCCATCAACGGATGATTGGATAAAGAAAATGTGGTACATATACACAAGGTAATACTCCTCAGCCATAAAGAGGAGTGAAATCCTGCTATTTGCAACAGCAAGGATAAGCTTGGAGAAAATTTTAAATGCAAAAATCCAAGCACAGAAAGAGAGTATGGTATGTTCTCAATCATATTTGGAAGTTAAAATATTTGATCTCATAAGTAGAGAGGAAGAGTAGTGGTTATTATAGACTAATAAAGGGAAGGGGTGCTCAATGGATACAAAATTGTAGCGAGAAAGACTAAGATCTAGTGTTCTATAGCAATATAGTGATACTATAGTCAGCAACAATTACTGTATAACTTGAAGTAGCTAGCTGAGAGGATGTTGAATGTTCCCAACACAAAAAAGTGACAAATGCTTGAGGTGATGGATGTGCTACACACCCTGCTATGATCACTGCACACTGTATAAATGTACCCAAATATCACACTGTACTCCATATATACATGCAATCATCATGGGTCAATTAAGGAAAAATAAATGAAAAAGAAAAATTAATCAGAGGTAGAAGTAGGTTAGAGGTTACCAGAAACTGGAGGAAGGAATCATGAGAACTTATTGCTTATTGGGTACAGAATTTATGCTGAAGATGATGAAAAAGTTTTGGGAATAGATGAGTAGGTAGTATTTTCACAGCATTGTGAATGTAATTAAATCCACATAATTGTATGTTTAAAAATGCTTAAAATGGCAATCCTTTTATATATATGTATATATAAAACCACAATTAAAAAAATTAAAAATTGAGAAAACTCCACTTGAACACTGGTACTTTTCTGAAGTCTACTTATTTTTTGATTGAGAGCATAATTATTGTGCACAAAACTGTAGTAGAAGTTTTGAGATTAAATTTCTTTTTTTTTCATTAAATTTTTATTTTGTCAATATACAATGTATATGATTATTATGGCCCATCACCGACACCTCCCTCCCTCCTCCCTCTCTCCCCTCCCACCCAAGAATGTCCTTTCCGTTTGCTTGTTGTAACAACTTCAAAAAGGTATAGTTGTTATATTGAGATTAAATTTCTGAGAAATTTATTTGAACAGATTTTGAAAGGATTACTGATTGCTAAGATATTTTATCAACCAATATCTGAATATATGGAATTATAGCCATGGGAAGTTTAAATTTTATAGCTGTAGGCATTTATTCATGTCTTTAAAATTGTTTAGAATGGTAACTGAAGTTTTGATTCATATTCAAAGGAGAAATAGGGCTGGAAAGTGGCTGTTGCTACCCCTAAATAAAACTCTTTATATTCTGTCCTCTGTGGCTTGCCAACTAAGAGCCTGACCACTTAGACATGAAGTAAAGCCTTCTAGTTGACAAGCTGCACACATTTTTATAGAGCATCCAGCCAAACTTTGCATTTTGAGGAGCAACTGATTAAGAAAACTGGCTTACATGTACAGCAATAGAGAAAATGAATACCTACTATTTAGATTAACCCAGTTTCTAATTCTTTAAATACAAATAAATGGTTAAGGGAGAATTAGACAAATGAGGAAAATCAACAGCAAACAAGAGAAAAACTAACAGAAAAGCAGATCAAAATGACCAAAAATTATAAAATAATTCAGGAATTAGAAGAGAATTAAAAAATTCTAACTGGTATTCACAAATTTATAAAAAAAGAATCAAAAGCTATGTGCAAGTAACATTCAGAGACCAGGAAAGAGACCTTTGAAATGAAAAAGCAATACACGTGACACATGCACACAGATATAAATCTGGCAGAATGCAGAATGCAAAGACTGACAGAAAAGATATAAAAGCTTAGTTACAGGACATTAATCCAGGAGGTGGAAAATAGAATTAATATAAATATCAGATCCTTGGTTAACTTTATTCCTAAGTATGTTATTTATTTATTTATTTTTTGGTGGCTATTGTAAATGTGCTAGCTTTCTTGGTGTCTTTTTTTGCATGTTCACTGTTGGAGTATAGAAATGCTACTGATTTTTATGTGTTGATTTTGTATTCTGCAACTTTGCTGAAATCATTTATCAACTCTAAGAGTTTTTTTGTAGATGCTTTAGGCTGTTCAATATATAGAATCATATCATCCACAATTCCAATCTGGATGCCCTTTATTTCCTTCTCTTCTCTGATTGCTCTGGCTAGTACTTCCAATGCTGTGTTGAATAGAAGTGGTGAGAGTGGTCATCTTTGTCTAGTTCCTGTTCTTAAGGGAAAAGCTTTCAGCTTTACAGGATGATATTGGCAGTGGGCTTATCATATATGGCTTTAATTGTATTGAGATACTTGCCATTTATACCAAACTTGTAGAGTCTTTATCATGAACGAATGTTGAATTTTGTCAACTGTTTTTTCAGCGTCTATAGAGATGATCATATGGTCTTCACCTTTGCTTTTATTGATGTGGTATACCACATTTATTGATTTGCATATGTTGAGCCAACCTTGCATTCCTGTGATGAATCCCACTTGATCATGGTGTATAATTTTGTGTATGTGTTGCTGTATTCTGTTAACTAGAATTTTGTTGAGGATTTTAGCATCTATATTAATCAAGGACATTGGCCTGAAGTTTTTTATTTTTGATGTATCTTTGTCTGGTTTTGGTATCAGGATGATGTTTGCCACATAGAATGAGTTTAGGAGAATTGCCTCTGTTTCAATCTTTTGGAATAGTTTGCAGAGAATTGGCATCAGCTTCTTTTTGAAGGTTTGGTAGAAATCTGCAGTGAACCTGTTCGGTCTTGGGCTTTTCTTTGTTGGGAGCCTTCTGATAACAGATAACAGCCTTGTGATAATCTCTTTTATTGTTTTTGGTCTGTTCAGATTTTCTATAACTTCTTGGCACAGTTTTGGTAGTTTGTATGTGTCCAGAAATTTATCCATTTCCTCCAGATTTTCAAATTTGTTGGCATATAGTTGCTTATAGTAGTCTCTAATGTTTCCTTATATTTCTGAGGTATCAGTTGTAATATCACCTCATTTCTAATTTTTGTTATTTGGGTCTTCTCTCTTTTTTTCTTAGTTAGCCTTGCTAAAGATTTGTCAATTTTATTTATCTTTTCAAGAAACCAACTTTTTGTTTCATTGATCTTTTGTATCATTTTTTGGGTTTCTATTTCATTTGGTTCTGCTCTGATCTTAATTATTTCTTTCCATTTGCTAACTTTGAGTATGGATTGTTCTTATTTTTCAAACTACTATTGAGAGAAGTTAAAGAGAACACAAGAAGTTGGGAAGATATCCCACACTCTTGGATTGGAAGAATTAAGTTGTGAAAATGTCCATATTACCCAAAGTGATCTACAGATTCAATGCAATCCACATCAAAATTCCAATGACATTTTCCCAGAAATGGAAAAAAGCTATCCAGACATTTATATGGAATAACAAAAGACCACACATAGCCAAAGAAATCCTGAGCAAAAAAAAAAAAAAAAAAGCTGGAGGCATAACACTACCTGACTTTAAACTATATTAAAAAGCTATAATAACCAAAACAGCATGGTACTGGCATAAAAATAGACACACAGATCAATGGGATAGGATAGAAAATCCAGAAATCAACACATATACCTACAGCCATCTGATCTTTGACAAAGGCACCAAATCTACACACCAGGGAAGAGACTGCCTCTTCAGCAAGTAGTGCTGGGAAAACTGGATATTCATATGTAGGAGAATGAAACTAGACCTGTGCTTCTCACCATATACCAAAACCAACTCAAAATGGATTAAAGAATTAAGTATGTCTCCTGAAACAATAAAAGACCTTAAAGAAAACAAAAGGGAAACACTCCAGGAAGTTGGAGTGGGTACAAACTTCATGAGTATGACTCCAAAAACACAGGAAAATAAACAAATGGGATTTTGTCAAACTAAAAAGCTTCTACACCACAAAAGAAACAATCAACAAAAAGCTTCTGCACCACAAAAGAAACAATCAACAGAGTGAAAAGACAACCAATATAGTGGAAGATAATATTTGCAAAATATACATCTGACACAGGATTAATATCCAATGAACTCAACTGATTAATATACAATGAACTCAAACAACTTTACAGCAAAAAAACAAATAACCCAATTAAAAAATGGACAAAATAGCTGAATAGGTATTTCTCAAAGGAAGATATATGAATGGCTAACAGACACATGGAAAAATGCTCAACATCATTCAGCAACTGGGAATTGCAAATCAAAACCACATTGAGATACCATCTCACTCCAGTTAGGATGGCTAATATCCAAAAAGCTGAGAATGATAAATGCTGACAAGGTTGTGGAGAAAAAGGAACTCTCATACACTGTTGGTGGGACTGCAAAATGGTGCAGCCTTTATGGAAAATGGTATGGAGGTTCCTCAAACAATTACAGATAGATCTACCACGTGACCCAGCTTTTCCACTGCATGGAATATACCCAGAGGAATGGAAATCATCATGCTGGAGAGATACCTATACTCCCATGTTTATTGCAGCACTATTTGCAATAGCCAAGAGTTGGAACCAGCCCAAATGTCCATCATCAGATGAATGGATAAGCAAACTGGTATATCTACACAATGGAATTCTACTCTGCTTTAAAAAAGAATGAAATTTACCATTCTCAACAACATGGATGGACTTAGAGAAAATTATATTAAGTGAAACAAGTCAGGCACAGAAAGAGAAATACCACATGTTCTCACTTATTTGTGGGAGCTAAAAATAAGTAAATAAATAAATAGGGTAGGAGGGGAAGAAGACACAATAATCACAACAATTCCTTGAACTTGTTAATACAAGTGAACAGATATGATGTGGTGGAGGGAGGGGAGAGAGAGAGTGGGAAAGAAGAATGGGTAAAGGGTCATGAAAATCAACTACAATGTATATTGAGAAGTTAAAACAAAACAAAATAAATAAATAATTAAATATCAGAAAAAAATAGAAGGTAATATTTTATAAGAGATATTTGAATTAATTTTTCATCATTGAGGAATGGCAAAAATCTTCAGATTACATAATTTTGCAGGGAGCTGTAGAATAAAGCAAGAAAGATCCACATATTGATAAAACCTTCTGACTTTGAGAATAGAAATTTCAAGAAAAACAAATATTATAAAAATGTCTCCAGATAAACATGACTTGCCACCTATAAATGTCCAAATATTCAATTGGTACTAGACTTTGATTACAATTGTGGTATGTTTGAAGACAAAGAAGTAACGTCTTTTCTGTTTTAATAGAAAGTAATTGTATGCTAATATTTTCAGCCATTTATCATCGAAGGTAAAGGGAACATTGAGGTTGTACTCCAGCAACATGATGGGGAAAACTAAGAGGGACATATGAAATAGTGCAGCTATTCTGGGAATGTTGAGAAATGAATTCCAGAATGACAGCTCTGGAATGGGCCTAGAATGAAAGTACATCAAATAATAGCAATAACAATAATAATCACAACAACAACAATAATAATAGATAACATTAATTACAGCTCTTATTCTGTGGAAGGCAACTGTTCTAAGTACACTCACACAGACTGAATCCCTCTCACCAGTCCCAAGAGGTAAGATTACTATCACTATCTTACAATGGGGAAACCAGCACATACACATAATTCAGATGACTTTCCCAAGCAATGGAGCTGAATTCAAATCCAGACAATCTGGGTTTCTGAGTCTGCAGGCAGCTGGTGGTTCTGAAAAAATTGTCTTTACAAAGATTTAAATAGAATCCATTCAAACCAAAAAAAAAAAATTTGGTTATGTGATTAAGAAGGTAAATGCTGCTTCTATCATTACGACCAAAAAATAAATGGTTATTAGATCATTCAGGAGAAAAAATAGCAGTCATGGTCTAAAAATAAGAGGAATCTAACTTGATATGCTGTTGATACACTGTAAGGAATTTGCTGATTGATTTTTGGATTGGCTTGAGAAATTAAAGATAGCCTTTTTTCCTAACTCTCCTGTTTTAATTTTTTAAAGCCAGATTAAGGCTTCTTTACACAAGTCATTTAAAGTGGAAACAAGACTTATTTATTTGGGTGTTGAGAACACAAAGAGAAAAATGAAATGTCCCAGATGTCCCATTAAATCTCCATCCTTAATCCCAAGGGAAGAACTTTTCTTGTTTGAGGATTTTTATATCAGCATGAATGTGGTGGGAGATAAAATTGATTATCACTCCTCATGGACCTTGGTTTGGCAGATTCTGGTTACCGCTTTGACTGAATGGCTTGTTTCTGAGAGAAAAGTTATGAGAGATACAGATGGGTTTTAATGATCCAACTAATGCAGCAGGCTGTGCTTCCAGAACCATGCTTTCTATTCCCTCCTCTTAGAGTGCATGAAGGAGCCTTACTCCCCTAGCAAACCAGATTCTTCTCCAGAAACAGAAAGAGCAAGGGAGGATCAAAAGGACAAAAGGGGTGCTCATGCACTATTGCTGTATTTATTTACTCCTAGAACCCATTCTGTGGAGAAAGCATTCCATTTTCCTTAGCTGCTTTGTTTTAAGGAGACAAATGTAGTTTTAGCAGAAGTCAAAACACTTTATCTGCATAGGTTATTTTGATTATTGTAAAATTTTCCTTTTCATTTCTAAGGTGGGGGGTTGTAATAGCTATTTTTCTATTTGTTATAGAAGAAATTCCACATATAGGCAATCTTTTCTACTTTAACTTTTAATCTTCCAAGAAATGCCCTATAGAAAATAGTCATGTTCTTGGGTAGAGTATTTGGGTGAAAAACCATTTTTTTAGCCGTTTTTAATACTAATTTATTGTTTGGTTTGACTTTAAGTAGGATTATCAAGAATGAAAAGCTGGATTCCGAATTCTTACCAGCACAACAAGTTAAATTCCTTTAAGACAAAACAACAAGAAAATTCAGGAAATATGTCGATCTGATAATTTGGGCTCATAACAAAAGAGGTGAAGGAGGACTTATGACTGTTTTGTGTAGTTATATATAAAATACATAATATAAACACTACAAAAAGTACTGAATCTTCATTGGTGTCACAGTATTATCATTTAAAAACAAATTTTAGCCTTGATTATTTCCTTTAGCCTCATGAGCTTAGCTCCCTTGTTTTTGAAATGGTGATAATGCCTGGTCTAGCAGCTCACAACATAGATGTGAGGATGATGTGATTAGTTTGAAATGCTTTTAAAACTGTTAACCACTATATAAAGAAAAGTTTCAATATTGTTGTTTTATTTTATAAGAATTCTTGAGTGTAATGTTTCTTTTGAAATTTTGATCTTTAGATGAAAGGTCTTTCGACACCACTGAGATGAACTGGGAACTATAGGAATAGGAGAGAAGGCAAAATGTTGAAATGCTCTGTTAATTATTCATATTCTGCATTAGTAAAATGGGGGGTTTTTTTGCATAAAAATGTAAGTGAATATGGTTAAATTCCACTGCTACCTGCTGATTTTTGAATATGTAGTCCCCAGTCTCTCTGTGATGGATTTGGTAAATTGGATAACTGGAATATAATACTTTCTTGAACACTGGGATAATCCCACAGCCTAAGAAAACTTGAACACTCTCTTTCTCTTTGAAACATATTTCTGAATTGTTTCAGGGACAATTCGGAGCACATACTGAATTCTGAAAGTGATCCAGGTTAAGTTGTTAGTGGAAAGTGGAAATGCTTTTCCTTATCTTAAAAACTTTAAATATCCTTGTTCCTATGTATAGATGGTAGTCTTCTTTATTTACGCCTGGTGGTCAGTTTCCCACTTAAGTTTCTGTTCTCTGTGGATTCAAAGATGCTTGTATTGCTTTCACTGAAGATTTTAACCCAGTTCCTGTATGTACTATCATAGAAACTGCTATCTTCTCCAAATTTTCTATTCTTATTCGCTTGAGGGGACAGTAGTGCATTTCAATACACATCCGATTGCTTATTAATTATGAGCTAATGGAAGTTTCATATAGGTTCTTTTTGATTAGGAGAGTGCCATGATATGTGACTCTGTCATCAGAACTAATTTCATTACAGGAATAGTGAGTAGCAACTGAATATTTTCCCTTTGGAAGTCTGCTACAAGTGTGGTGCAGATTCTGTATACTGAAGACTAATCAGCATAAGGCTTAGCTATTTTAGATTGCCCACATCTATGAATATATCTGCATATAAATGTTTTTTAATGGCATCTATGATTACCCTTTAATTTTCCCAATTAACTTATATTAAATTTCCATTGTTTCTTGTGTTTCAGCTATCCTGAAGAGTGTGTGTGTGTGAGTGTGTGTGTGTGTGTGTGTGTGTGTGTGTAGGTGTCCTTTGAAAGAAGTATCATTTAGGCTTTGACTTTGAATACAGAAACAGAAATGTAATATGTTTTTTATTAAAAATATAAATGAATAAATGTGCCACATTCAAGGGGCTGTATTTGAATATCCAAGGAAAGAAGCAGTGGCCACAGGGAGAAGTTACGTGTGCAGTGTCATCAGCCATTTATGTTATCAGATGTCTTTGAAATGTCTATCAATTCCGTCTGGTTATCTGCATGCAGAGCCCATACATACAGTTTTGATTCTCTGGTGGTTGCCTTTGTTTGGAGATCAAACATTTTCATTGTAAGTATACTCTTCTTACTTGTTTTCTATTATGTTTATGTGACTGATAAGGTATGTTACTTTTTTACCCCTAAGACCATTAGAAGTAAATTATTTAATTCACATTAATGAATTTTTCCCAGAAATACATTAGATAAACAACTCTCTAAAGGAAGGTGACTTGTACGATTAATTGAATCTGATAGAGAAGTTGCAAAATGCTTTTGCCAAATAAATTTTCTTATTTATTTATTTTTAATTTCCTGTTTCTTCACAAATATGTCAGTAAAAACTTAAAATAAAGGATACACAATCAAAGAGATGCTAAAACAATGGTTAAATTATAAACCAGTGTTATGTCCTCTTCCTAAATTGTGCAGGTATGTTTTATAGAAAAATAGCTTGGATAGAACACATGAAAATATTAACAGTAGTTATATCTGAATCACAGTGATATTGACAATTTTACTTTTCTGCTCCATAATTTTTGCACTAAAAATGCTCAGCAAAGAGTACCCAAGACTTTTATGATCAAGATAATATTTTTTAAAACAAATAATTTTTAATTTAAAATTCCAATAAAAATTATTTGAAAAAAATAAAGCTCACCTAAATACTACAAAAAAAGGCTGCATCAAATCCTTGGGGTCTCCAAGTACAGAAATAACAGAAAACATAGCATATTAAGATAAGTCTATGCAATTATTTTTTGTCAGATAAGTAGAGTGGGTCCCAAAATGTTAAATTTTTTTTTCTGGTGCTTCAGTGGTTGGGTCTAGAATTCCCACGTTCCCAATAAGAGGTTCTAAACAATGGAACCTTCCTCTTGTTAGGGGGAAATATTCTGGGGAACAGCACTACACCTTAAATAAGGTTAAGAAAAAAATTCATATTTCATGCCTTACCTGTTATTCTATTTCTTATGCTTCTTAATTTTCATTTTCAACTAGAAGATCTATACTTATTTCCATAACATAATATTGTAAATAGAGAAATCACAGTGAGTAAATTATTAATTTTTCCACATATTCATAACCGTTCACCTCTTTGGTTAAACAATTTTCCAAGTGACTACTACCTGTAAAATAATGGGCAATAATTAAGTAAAGCTGGATAATATGGAGATAGAAGATACGTTGATGTGAAGGAATACTGGAGAAGAGGTTGCTTATCTTTCCTTGCTTGCTAGCTGAAACTGTCTTAAGCCTGGAATGGTGAAGTTCCGTCTTTTCCTGTTTGAAGAGAGTTTGCCAGAGTCAAAAGCTGGCACAGAAGTAATAGCACCAAGAACTGGATTTCGAGTCAGATTCCTGAGAGTCTCATTTAACTGCCTGAATCAAGATGTGCTCACAACCTGCATACTCCTGAACTCTTCATTTACTGATCTTATAAACTTCCTATTTACAGTTATGATAATAGGAGATTTTGTTTTGTTTTGATAAGTTTTATTTTTAAAATTCTTGACTAATACAGGACCTTATCATCAGCTTCTGCATTAGTTTTCTAGGGCTGCTGAAACAAAGCACTACAAACTGGGTGGCTTAAACAACACAAACTTATTGTCTCACAGTTCTGGAGACTAGAAGTAAAAGATCAAATTGTCAGTAGGGGTTGCCCCTTCTAAGGGTTGTAAGGAGGGATTTGCTCCCTGCCTCTCACCTATCTTCTGGTGATTTGCTGGCAATCTTTGGTATTCCTTGGCTTGTAGAAGCATCACTCTAATCTCTGCTCTTATCTTCACATGGCATTCTCTGCCTGGTTCTGTCTCCAAATTTCCCCTTTTTATGAGGACACTTGTCATATTGGCTTAGAGCTCACCCTAATGACCTCATTTTAACTTGATTACCTCTTTAAAGACCCAACCTCAAAATAACATCACATGCTGAGAACTGGAGATTAGGACTTCAATGCAGGAATTGTGGAGGATATAATTCAACACATAACAGCTTTCAATCTGAGACTCAGATGAGCTGAGCCTGGTCTAACCTTCAAAGAAGTGGAGTCCAGAACATAGAATCTGTATGTCAACATTGAGATATAAAAGACAGTTTCTTTCTACTCTAGCACACGTTTGAGAGTGAGTGACTCTGTTACCCTGAGGGATCCCTCCTCCAGTTTTATTTTGCCTTGTCTCTCATTGCCGTGATGGCTCCTCTCAGTACTCTGTCCCTTGCCACTGAGATTTGGCCGTCCAGGCATCATCGGTTCCAGGTAGGCATGTTGCCCTGTGAGTTTGGAGCCCCCCTGCTCAGTGAACTTCAGCAGCTTGCCCTAATGAGGGGGCTACTCTCCTTTGGGGTCCAGCAACTGCCTTTGTATCACATGAGTATGAACGTTCTAAGAAGACAACCCTCTCTGCCAAGGAATACTATTACAAACTCTAATTCCCTGTCTTCTGCAATGGCCTTCTGGCAATTAATACTAGTTTGACAACTCTTCTCTGCTCTTTTATTAAGGGTGGCTTTGTGTTTCTTTGTTCACTATGCCTTATTTTTGCCCCCCCATGCAAATAAGTCTGCCCTTTTGTTGGCAGAGTTAGCAATTTCACAGCTTCCCACATCAGAATTTCTCAGGCATCTGCTTGAGGGCAAAACAAGGTCCCTTAGAGATCTTTATCGTCATTCACATAATGGTTACAGGAATCAACATATATTTTCTTGGTGAGACAAACACTTTCTTTACTTCACTGTTCTGCTTTGAATTTATAATCTTGCTAAAGCTCATACAAACTAACCCTGTGTACACATAATCAATTAAACCCTTGAGTAAGAGTAATAGCATAGGTAAAGTGCCAACTTTATGCCAGAGACTCTGAAAAACACTTTACAGATATCACATTTTTAATCCACAAGATATCCTCATGAAGGATGTACTATTGTTTATATGGTTTGGATGGGGAAATAACTAACATTTATTGAAGGCTTACTATAAACTAGGTACAGTTCCATGTATTTCGTATATATTAACTTATTTAAACCTTACAAGAAACTTATAAACTTATGAGGTAGGTATTATTTGTGTCAGTTAGGGTCTCTGCAAGAAAAGGATGGCTCAAACTATAATAATGTAGAGACTATGACAAAGAAAGAATGCTGATGCATTCAGATCAGCAAAAAAGTTAAGACTTTTTGTCCTGAGAGCTAAAGGGACAAGAAAGAAAGATACATGATGGAGCCAGGAAAGAACTGGAACTCCAATGGGAGCTAGAGCCATGGGGTAGGGGCCAATTGGCAACTGCTCTAGTCCAGAAGGGATGAAGATGCTATCAAATAAAAGAAAGGGAAAAGCGAGACAAATCATCTTTCTTAAAGACAGATTCTTGAAGTTATGCACATCAGTGCTTCTATCCCATCGACCAGAACTTAGTCTTGTTCCCATGCCTCGATGCAAGAGAGCCTAGTGAATTAAAATTCCATTGTTAATTCTGGATAGTTGTGTACCTAAGTAAAATCTGTGGAGAAAGTATATTGGAAGACAAAGGGGAGTTTCTGACATACTGCTCGTCCAAGGAAACCGAAGATAGGGTGTGGAAGAATTTGGCACTGATTAGCTTTATCAATTTGGTAATCTATTACATCTGTCTCTTTTAAAGTTCATCGTTCTTTTAAAACAAAACAGCTTTAATTCACTTTACAACTGTTTACTGATTTAATATGCTTTGGAAAAAGTCAGTAGAAATTTGCATTGAAATTCAGTTGCTGCATGCCGGACTGTGCTAGCTAAGTGTGTCTTTCTTTAAAGATTAGAGGCAAATGTATGAAAATGACTTTAGGACTCCTGTCAGTCATGGCACACAAGTAATTTAGTTTGATGAGGTTTAGATACAATATCAATGAATACTTGCTTAATAAACATAAAATTTATGTAGGCTCGCATGTTGGTTAAATTAAAATATCAGAATTCAGACTGTCTGGGTTCAGTTCCTAACACTGTCACTCAAAATGTGGTCCTCTGACCATCAGCTTCAGCAAATTCTCAGGTCATGCCTGGGCCTGTTGAATCAGAACCTCTGGAGTTGGGCCCAGTAAAATGTGTTTTAGTAAATCTTTAAGGTGATTCTCCTATTTTTTTGAAATATAATTGATTATACATATTTATGGATAATAATGAAAGTCCTTATAAAGTTATTAGACTAGATAGTTAGAATAGTTCCCATCACATACTGAGTTTTGAATTTAAATGTTATCTACTATTATAACCAAGCAATTATGTGTGAAGAAATGTTTGTTATGTTAATTTATTCTAGTACATTATTGCTCTGACAATGAATTAGTTTTTATTTAGATAATGATTTCAATAATTCCATTTTGTTCTATCTCCTTTCATATACAATCCTTCAGAACATATGCTTTCTGTACTTGTTGACTTTTGATTAGATCCTAAGCACCTCTCCCAGGTGAATTAAAGCTCAGAAAGGATAAACTAAAGAACAGAGACTTTAAATAATTATAAATAAAAATGTATGTCTGTGCTCATTTTAAAGGTTCAGAACAATCCTTAAACTTAAAAAAAATCTATTTAATTTCACTTCACATGTAATGGGTATTATCTGTAGATATGAGCTTTCTGTGTTGAAGAAAATCAGGGTTTATGCCTACATAAAATACTTCCCTGAAACCTGAAAGCCAATTTAGCATTTCATGTCACTTTTAAAGTTTCTCTCACTTCAACAAGAACCACTCATGTTGTCTGGGATGTTTGTTAATTGAGTTTCTTAAGGAATATGTGATACATTGTGATGTAGTGTAAAAGGATTTTAGAGTTATCCATTCCTAGACCCTTCATAATCCACTGAAGATATATTTCACTGTCCCCTAACTGTGTCTCAGGGGGCCCTACCAACCTCATATTTCTTAATCTGATCTTATTTTCTGTTCATCAATTTGATTTCTCAGCAACTGGCAGCACTTGGTCTTCTTTGAATAGCCTCATCTGTATAAATCTTTATCTCTATTTTTTCAATTTTCTTCCCAGTCTGTGTTGATCTTAACCCCTAAATTTTTAGCACTTGTTGCCTGAATTACAGGTGACCTTTTCATTGCTATCAGTCAAGTTTCCACTTAATAAGACTGGAATGGCCCTTGTCATTTAAAAAAAGAATAATGAACAGTCCTGCACAACAAAATGGAGAATAGAAATACCCGTGATGGGGACAGGGAGGGGGTGGAGAACAGAAAATAGTGCAGAAAAAGTTGAGGTTTCACTGCCTATATGTTTTTCATTCTCATTTAATCTACACCACCACTCCCTGTTTTATTTTATTTTACTTATTTTTATTTTTTTATTTTTTTTATTTTGTCAATATACAATGTGGTTGATTATTATGACCCATCACCGAAACCTCCCTCTCCCCCCTCCCACCCAAGAACGTCCTTTCTGTTTGCTTGTTGTAACACCTTCAAAGAAATTGTAGTTGTTATATCTTCTCCCCCCCCCCCCCCGGTTTGTGTGTGTGTGTGTGAGTGTGAGTGAATTTATTTGTGTATTTTTAGCTCCCACCAATAAGTGAGAAAATGTGGTATTTCTTTTTTAAAGGATAGTCTAGGATGGGTCCTGATGGGAACTGGGTGTTTGAGGAGAAATAACAAACAGAGACCAGGAGCAAGTACGGAGTGAGTTCAGAGGTCAGGGCACAGGGCCACAAGGTGGGAAAGTTCTGCCCAGGTGTTTGATGGTGACTGACTTGATCCTGTGAAGTAATAATAGTGGAGCATAATCCAAGGAATGAGCTAGAAAAGAGTGAGGGGAACAGGCAGTAGCTGTTGGCTTTGGCAGCAAAGCCATGTTCTCTATCCTTGCTCTTTGATGTCTCTTCTCCCACTGCACCTGTATGGACCGTGTGTGTTTGGTGGACGTGGGATAAAAGTTGGAAAAGTTAAATTTCTGCCATACATGAACATTGCAAATGGCAGTATTTCATTCGTTTTTATAGCTGAGTAGTATTCCATTATGTAGATAAACCAGATTTTCTGTATCCACTCATCTGATGATGGACATTTCGGTTGGTTCCAACTCTTGGCTATTGTAATGAGTGCTGC
>NW_007726551.1:622876-640176 GCF_000696425.1 Galeopterus variegatus
TGCATGAGGAACTCCGTTTTGTTTTGGTCTGGTCTGCTCATCATACCAAAACTTGTGAGATACAGCAAAAGCAGTATTAAGGGGGAAATTTATTGCATTAAATGCTTACCTCAGAAGAATGGAAAGATGGCAAGTGAACAATCTAATGATGCGCCTTAAAGAACTAGAAAAACAAGAACAATCTAAACTTAAAGCTAGCAGACAGAAAGAAATCATCAAGATCACAGCAGAACTTAACGAAATTGAAACCCAAAAAACAATACAAAAGATCAACGAATCAAAAAGTTGGTTTTTTGAAAAGATAAATAAAATTGATAAACCATTAGCATGGCCACTCCCTGTTTTAAATGAATGACTGCTCACCATTTCTGGAAAAATAGTCAAGTAACTGGAATCCCATAATGAGATGCTGTGAATAAATTAAATACTTTATATGATGAATTAAGTACAAATTTCAGCAGGAAGAAACCAAACACTTTTGGTATAAACGTACCTTTTAACAAAAAGTGAATTGCTTCTAATTTTGCATTTTCTGTGTAATTTTTTTTTTTTTTTTTAAGATTCTTGTGAAAAACTTACATTTAATAATGCTTCAAAGAAGGTGACTATTTCCTTGTTCAAAACATTTCCTCTTTGGTGCCTTTCAACCTTCTCTTTACACAATGAATTTAATTATGATGCTGGAAAGCCCCTGATAAGGATCTGTTTTATGCAAACCGAGCTTTTCTTTTTAAGTGTTCACCTTGTCTCCTGCTGATTCTCTGATAAATATATCAGATTTTCATTTTGTTGCTTAGTATGCATGTAGTAGGCATTTCAGCCACTCTATGGCAACTGCTACAAAAATAGACCACAGATTCCATTGTCTGGGAATTTGGGTTCAAAGGAAATAAGACATGTGGCTAAAAGAGAAGTTTCTTGGGCATGATGACACTACAATATATTTCTTTAGCTGTGGTTGTTATTGCCTGATATAAGAAGTAATAACTTATTTGAAAAGTGAGGAGAAAGTAAACCTCCTACATGATTCAGAATATTTCAGTAAATTGAAACAAAATGTTAGATTGAAATAATGACAACCAATACAATTTGGAAAGAAAATAGATTTTTGCCTATGTGTGAAGTCAAATAGAATAGGCAATTGAATCACATATGCATTTAAATAATGCAATTTGAATTCTTGTTCTACTGGTTATTTTAGATAGGAGGTTTGATTTTGCACAGACTTAATAAAATGATAAATATAGAAGAGCGATATACAATATATGTGTGTGTAACAGCCCTAGAAATGAGCTTTCCCTCCTCCGCCTTCACTGTTATGTTGCCTCTCTTGAGCAGCTAGGAAATGAAGCTCCTGCATGTTACATTCATTGGACATTTATTATATAACTACTATGCATCTAGACTTAGGCCTTCTAGATCAGTAAAAACATTAAGAAGTAGCTTTCTAACATAAGTACCAATGTTTAGCAGCTGTTGAGGAAAATGACATACATCCATGAAACTACCAAACAAAAAAAGATGTATGTTATTATGTTAAATACTTCAGTGTGTAGAACATTAGAAAAATATATAAGAGCACTGTGACAGGAAGAAGTTAGAGCAATGTTATCCAGACCATGTTTCAAGGTGTCTCAGTAAGAAGATCTATAAGAAAAATGTTCCATGATCAAATATGTGTGGAAAATACAAAACACTGGAACGTCATCTCAGAGACTCCACACATGCATTCACACAGTAAAGCCTTTGAGAGTTGGTCCAAATAGTTAAATTTTTTATATTTGAAACTTAAACTGATGGTATCTGTCAGGAAAATAGAGTAGTTTGGTCAGGGCCCTCGCCTCCAGTCCAGTTGGGTGTGGTTCAGCATCCATTGTAAGCAAATTGTGTGTGTGTGTGTGTGTGTGTGTGTGTGTGGTTAGTGTGCATGTGCGCCAATGTATATTTTTAGTTTTGTTGCTATTCTTGTGTTCTTCGGAGAGAGAGCAGAGAGAGGAGAGGGAGAGAGAGAGAGAGAGAAGTTTTAGTGAAGCAGCCGGGCAGGTGTCAGCCTCGGGTGTCTCCTCCACGCAGCCAAGCTTTCCAACTATGGCTCCAAGGACCTTTTGGCTGGTTACCTAGCTCATAGACCTGAGTGAAGGGGTGTGGTTACCCAGCCTGGTGTGTAAGGGGTCTGGAGACCCAGCCTGGCATGTGAAGGGTTTGTGGCCCAGTCTGTGAATGGGATTGAGGGGTCTGTGGGCTCCAGACCCAGCCTTAGCTCGACAATCTGCCCAGTTAGTGCAGGATTACCAGCAGGTAAAAGGGCAGCACAATTGGCATAGTCAAGGTCGAGTAGCTTTGCAATTGGCATCACGAACAGTATTAAGAGCTAGATAATTGGTGCTGTGAGGATTCTAGGCCTTAGCCCAGCCAGACAGTATCTAAAATGGGATATGCTTCATATATGTCTATACCTATATATATATAGAGAGAGAAATGTAAATATATATTTACATATCTCCTGTTAACTGAACCATTTCTAGGATTCCAAACAAAGGGATCTATTGTTTTCTGGAAAGCCTCCTGGAATAATTAATCAAGACTTTATGGGCACAAGGTAGAATATATATATAGTGTGACAGTTCCCCAATACCCGACTGTGTTGATGTCAGGGAAGGTGAAGCAGGGATCCAGGACTTCATTTCTGCCAGGCAATAATGAGGTGCCCTCATCACACTCAAAGTCAGTGGCAATCACGTGCTGATCTTAAACTTCCACCTCCATGTGGCAGTAATGAGGTATCCCTCCCCTTTATAGGTGGGAAGGAGTCAAGAAGAGACCTAGTAGACATTCCTAACTTCCACCATTTGCTGCTCCTTCATTGCCGTCACAGGATTCTAAGGGATGACTCCCCTCTCAAGTTGCTTTCCTTTCCTCCATCTCTAGGATTGAAAGCTTTCAAGACTGGTTCCTTGGTAGCCGGGGCTATGTTTTGTCTAGTTACATACAACACTGATATTGAATATAAGCATAGCCATATGTACTTTCTCTCTTTGCTGCCTGTGATGACTGATTTTGTGTGTCAACTTGACTGGGCTCACGGATGCCCAGACAGCTGGTACAACATTATTTCTGGGTGTGTCCATGAAGGTATTTTCATTAGTGACTAGCATTTGAATTGGTAGACTGAGTAATGAAGATCTACCCTCACTAAAGTAGATGGGCATCTTTCAATTTGTTGAGGTCCCAAATAGTACAAAAAGGGAGAAGAATGAATTCTCTTTCTCTCTTTCTGAGCTGGGATAGCCATCTTCTTATCTTCTTGCCTTAGGACATTAGAGGCCTTATTATCAAGCTTTCAGATTTCTGGGCTTACACTCTTTTACCACTCATTTCCTAACCTCCACCTCATTCTCAGGCCTTGGACTGGAGTTCTTAATTACATCACTGGTTTCCTGGTTTTCCAGCTTGCAGATGGCATATTGTAGGACTTCTCAGCCTCCGTAATCATGTGAATAAATTTTCATAATAAAATCTCTCTCTCTCTTTTTCTTTCTCTACTGGTTCTATTTCTCTGGAGAAGCCCAACTAATAAACTGCTTATTGTCGACTAGATTTTAGAAAGTTTTGTGTCTTTAAAAAAGAACTTTGTAGATTAACCTATATGGCCTATTGTATAGGTTATATAGTTAAATAACCTATATGATATTTACTGTTTTGAATCTGGGTTCAGATCCCTTTACTATCCAGCTGCCAAAAAAAGAAAGAAAGAAAGAAAAGAAAAGAAATGAATCTTCTTGAGAATAAAAGCCACATAGTAAGGAAGGCCGAGAAGAAACCTGGCAGGTAACGAGATTTTGACATCTCCATGAGACCAATCATAGTTTACCAACTTCTTATTTATGAGAACATAAACCAACTAGTAATTTAAGCCAGGTTGTCTCTTACTTGTAGAAAAATGCAATCCTGGTTGATACACTTGCCATTCTGTGTTTCATGCTCTTGTGGAAGTGTGACTTGCTCAGTGTTTCCCTCTTTCAGCTGTTAAATTAAGTCAGTAAATTAGATTTGAATGTGTAATACAGGGTGTTCAGGTATGCAAGGGAATAGTAAGCACAAGCTTTCTAGTGTGAGCACAATTTCCCACCCATGGATTAAGGTGGAATGTAGTTAAATCAGAAGGGAAATGAAAATTCTGAGTCTCGAGTCCATTTCAGAGTAATATATGGGTGCATGTAACCCTGACTTTCCAAAATAAACAATTCCATGGTATCCCAGGTTTCATCCCTGGATGTCAGGTTGACAGAGAAACTTACCATCTGTCAACCTGAACAAAACCAGGGTGTTTTGGGAGAAGGATGTTGTATGGTCTGTCTCCCTTTGATTCTCAGTCTCTCATTCAGAGAAGCATGGGGACGAGAGACCTTGGAGTTTCCTGAAGTTGAAACATGGACTGTTGTGGGTTATTGTGAGAGTATCCCTCAGATTAGAGGGATGAGAAACCTTGAAAGCTAAAGTTAAAGGAAATTATAAATTATTTTATTACGAGTTTAAAATCTTGAAATATTTGTTTTTATTCTCCCACAGGTTATTGCTCTCATAAAATTGCCATAATTCCTTAGGAAATTCCTATTTCTTAGGAAAACTCCTTAGAAAATGAACAGAGTTCACACAAAAATGATGACAATATGTAAGGCTGAACATACTAATTTTCCTGATTCGAGCATCACATATTTTACATCGGTATTGGTATTCAACGCTGTACCTCACGGATATGTGCAATGAATGATGTTTCAATAAAAATATCACCTGTAATCATAAAACAAAAAGAAAAAAGAAAATGAACAGAGTAACCACATACTTCTTTTTCTTTTTTACTTTTCCTTCACAGAGGAATCTCTGGGTTCCTCATTTATTAAGTGGTAGTGAGCCCAACACATGTCATTCTTTAACATCACGTGTTCATTTCCTTCGTGGCATTTATCATATTCTAAACTTATTAGGTAAATTTCCATGCTTGTTTAATGTTTGTTCCCCAAAACCAGAATGCTATTTTTATGAGAGCAGAGATTATATCTAACTTGCTCATATCTGATTTCCCAAATCTTAGAACATAGAAGATTCAAGATGCATTTGTGTAGTAAATGAAGGCATGAATTACTAAGCAAAAATGAAAGTCAGGATTTATGACTTGCTATTAATTTCAAGAATAAATGTATGTATGGAATTACTGTGAAATGACTTGAAAAATTACTTGAGATCCTGACCTATCTGGTATTATAAAAACCCATAGATTCACACCGGCATAAAGAATAAAATTTTCCTGATGACTGGGCACTGAAATCTTTGAACATGCTTCTTTTAGATGTTCTAAATGTTTTAATAGTACTTTAAATTCTTCTATGTAATTTCAAGAAACTTATTAAGTTACCTGGATTTAGTTGAAGAAAAGAATGGTGTTATAATGGCCAAATATATCTTAGCCACAAAGCTACGTACACAAAGAGACTTAGAGATATACAAGTGACAGGATGGCAGAAAATACTGGTGTACTGTTTTTTTTTCCAAAAATCACCTGAAACCATGGATCTGTCCTTTGAACAGTAGTATTCAAATCCATCATGCAACTTTTAAATAAAATAGTTTTAGTCTTATTTGAAAACTTGTGGTATTTCTGTCAAGTTCCAGTGACAAAGAAATCTATTCAGGCTAGAATTGAAAAAATCAGTGCAATTCTGCAGTCTACATATAGTCACAGATACAAAAACATTAAACAGTAAAGAATTGTTCCTTTGTTAGGGAGAAAATTGCAATTATTTCTCCAAGCTGGTTAACTGAAATTGTTTCCATGTCCCTCTATTTAATTGAGACTTATGGCTTATATAAAGATTTTCATGTGAATATTTTAGGATAGATTTTTTTTCTCCACTCAGATAACTTAGACATTACATATTTGTATTAGAAAATCATTTTGCTGGGCCGGCCCGGTGGCGCCACTTGGGAGCATGGCGGCGCTCCCACCGAGGGTTCGGATCCCACATACAGACCGGCCACTCACTGGCTGAGCAAGGTGCGGGCGCAACACCGAGGGTTGCGATCCCATTGCCGGTCCCGGTCCGGTACGGGTGCGACACTGAGGGTTGCAATCCATTGCTGGTCACGAAAAAAGACAAAAAGGAAAAAAAAAAAAAAAAAGAAAATCATTTTGCAAAACAATGAGGTTTCTTTTAAATGGGAATCTAAATAATTTACCAAACTTCCATAAAACTCACATATATGATCATTACATACTTTTTGTTATCTTTAAATGTTTGATACAAATTAAAGTTGCTACAAAATTAAAAGCTGATACAAATTAATCTTGCTTTTTTTTGGAATTGCTTTAACTGCAATGGGGTGGGACTTCCATATAATTCTTATAGTAAATATTAACAGTTGTTTTCATGAGGTGCTCTTCATCTGCACATATATCTGTTTAGTAGTACAATTTGGTGGGTGCTGAATGGCTTAACAATATATTACTTACATTCTCCTAATGGACCCATAATTGTCACCATTAAAGCCCACCTTTAAGATTTAATCTGTAGTGTTTCCTTGTGTTGTGTTAAAATTCCAACATACTACTTTGGGAAGAATGAACTTTTAACTTTTTTGTTCAGCAAATTATGGCCCACAGTCTATTTTTGTACATAAAGTTTTAATGGAACATAGCCATGCCTATTTATTTCCATATTGCCTATGGTTGCTTTTGTGTCACAAGACAGAGTTGAGTAGGAGCAACAGAGACTGTATGACCTCATAATTGAAAATACTTGCTATCCGGCCCCTTACAAAAGTTGCTGACCCTGTAGTAAATCATTATTGACAAGTATTCACAAACTTAACTCTGCTTAATACATTCAGTACATACCACTTTGTAGAGAACAAGACAAGCAAGAACATAAAAGGACAATATCTGCTTCATGTGGCACTGGGTGTTACAGTTGGGAATCCTGGTGGGGCACATGAGGCACAGGCTGCCTCAGAGGTAAAAGTGAGGAAGAAGAGTTGAAATCAATGGGAATGGACTAAAAATCAGTTTAAATTACCCAATCATTTTGCCAATCAGTGCAAAACATAAAGGGGAAAAGTTTTCTTAAATGCGGGTTCTTTAGCAACTTTCTGTCTGAGTCACTTTAGTTACTATGGTGTTTAATGATTCCTGATTACACTCACACTGCTTCAACATCCAGAAAATTGGCAACAAAATATCAAAAGCATTAGACAGTTTGGTTCTCTGCTGAATAAAATAAGATGCAAAAAATGGATTTTAAAGAGAAATTAAACTACCATTGTTTTACATTTGGGTCATCACGCATTTTATTAGTTTATCCATATTCATAAAAATTTTAAGTTAAAGAACAACTTTAGTTTTACAGCACCTTAATAAGCAATCCAAAGCATTTTAAAGTCTTTTATCACATAATTTAATAATACGCAAGAATAGCATTTTCTGATATCAACATAAAAAAAAAACCCAAAACAAAAAAAGAAACAAAAAGAAATCAAGGAAAGCAAGTTCAGATATGTGGTCTTATTGCAAACTCCTAAAATGAAATCCAGATATCAGTTGGAAACTTACATCTCCTTTTTTGAGGGAAATGTAAACAGGTATTTGTAATAAAAAGACATTTTTAAAATCAAATATGTAGATAGAAAGATTTCAATTTCCTGTCTACCCCTTGGAAAAGAAAAGAAAAACTTAAAAATGAAAAACAGCAAACCAACTATGTATGGGTTAAAAGGTTTTCAGATTATAGGCAAAATTTCCTGGTATAAGACAGACATCATACCACAGGCATGCCACTTGGGCAAGTGCGGCTGTATGTGCTGTGACCAAGCAGGAAGATGAAATGACCACAGTGGCTAACCAGCACAAGCTTACATGCAACATCCGTTTTCAGCCAAGATGGATGAGTAATAAAGATATGTTTAATCTCTTACCTTAAACAACTAAAAACCAGTTATATATTTGAAGAGATAATTTTAAGGTATGGGACGATAAGCAGCGCAGAGCAGTTATTCTTAGTGGGGGGTGGGGGGAGCAAATGAGATGAGCCCTAGCTTACTGCATTGAGAGGATTTCCTTTACACGAAGCTGGGATCCTCCAAGATCTTTACAGTGTGACAGGGACAGCCGGATATCAAAGGGTATGTTGAGCTTTAGTTGATACTGTAAAACAGTTCTGCAAAGAGATTGTACGAATTTATACTCTGAGCAGTAGTTTATGAGAGCATTTTCCATCTTTTTAATTTAACAATTTTGGGGCTATAGAAGTATCTTATCATGGTTTTGACTTGCATTTTCCCAATGACTAATACCTTTATGAACCTTTTCATATGTATATTGACTATTTGGAAGTTATCTCTGGCAGGGAAGGTAAAGTGTCTCTAATCTTACACATTTTTTTTTCTTTTGTTTGACTTACTTTTTTTCTAATTGATTTGCAGGAATTTTTGTATATTCTAGGCCTGAGTCATTTTTTGTATTACAAATATCTTCTCCCACTCTCTGTCTTGTCTTTGTACTCATTTCATAATGTCTTTAAATTGACAGAAGTTCGTAATTTTAATAACATCCAATTTATCAAATATATTTATGCTTAATACTTTTTAGGTTTTCTTCAAAATATTCACTATTCACATAGTGAATAGGTAAATAGGATTTTAAAATAATCAACCAGTGAGAAATTAGTAAGGATACTAAAGATTTCAGCAACTCAATTAATAAGTTGATCTGGTAGATTGGAAAAGAACCCTATACCAAATGATGAGAGAAAACATGTATTTTAAAAAGCATATACTCCTTGAGTCTCTTTCATCACAACTGACTAAACAGTTAATGCCAAACAGTACATGCTAACAGTGTTTGAGTTTTCCATCAGTAACTGTAGTGCTACAGTTCATTAGGTACATGATTAGACCTCCAAGTTATAGAAGGTGGTAGCTTTATTAAGTGTTCTGCTAATGTTAACATAGATAGACACTTTTTTCACTGCCAGGACCCTAATGGTATCACTCCACATCCACAGCTTCAGGATTGGCATATAATCCTGCAGTAACAAAAATCTCGGTGAGTTAAAACAACAAAAATATATTTCATACTGGTGCTACATACCAATACAATTAAGCATTGAGTCATGGTTATTATAGACACAAGTGGATACAGGACAATATAAGCTTCATGTCAACTAGAAAGAATTAGAGATAATTGTTAAATAACACTACTGACTACCACAAATGTGGGACACATAAAAATTTACCAAGTAATATTTTACACAACATAATAAGAAACACCCAAGAACCCGGGTCACACAAAATTGACCAAAGCTCAGATAAATTTAAAAATGAGAAATCAATAAGAGAAAGTTAATACCTACTTCCCAATATGCTTGGGTTAAAAGATAATCAGTTACAATCTTCCACATAATTAAGAGTTAGAGATTGGGGCCGACCCCGTGGCGCACTCGGGAGAGTGCAGCGCTGGAAATGCAGCGCCGCTCCCGCCGTGGGTTTGGATCCTATATAGGAATGGCCAGTGCGCTCACTGGCTGAGCGTGGTGCGGGCGACACCACACCAAGGGTTGCGATCCTCTTACTGGTCATGAAAAAGACAAAAAAAAAAAAGAGTTAGAGATTGAAACAATGAACTAAATAACAATGAAATCCAAAGTATCAAAAATTGTTAAAAGTTGATAAATTAATACTTTCATAAAACTGGTATTAAAGGCTTATATCAGAAAAGAATAAATATTGAGGATTAATGAGATTTCCAACTCAAAAAATTAGGAAAAAGGAGAAAATAAATTTAAAGAAGCTAAACAATATAAAACTAAATTAAAAATAAGAGCAAAAATTAATAAAATAGAAAATAGCAAAAATAGACATTAAAAACACTAAAACATTTTATTTAAAAAAATAATAAACTCAAAATTTTGGCAAACTTGAGGAAACATTGGTAAAGTCATAAATGTGAAAAACAAAAATGAAAACTTTTAGGAAAAAAGGTGAAAAATATTTATATAATGTTAGGGGAGGAAAAAAATTTTAAAACAAGAAGCACAAATTAACCCTGATGCTTTGCTTCTCTGATTTTTGATTCTACCAGGAAAAGAATAAGAAAATCAAAGCCCTCATCAGTGGTTATTTAGTAGGATAGGCTGTGACAAAGCAAGAAGTCCTTATTTTATAGCTGCAAAAATGTTATGATTATCAAGAAATACCCTGAAACCACAGGTGAAGGAAAACGAGTGAAATATTAGTTACAGGGCAATGATGGTCTAATGTTAACAGAAGGAACCGAGGAAGTGTCTAAGCAGCAAAGCTGAGCTAGTCCCAAGTCTGGTGATAGACCCTACCACACAATTTCCTGCCCCTCTCCCAAGCACGGTTTGTTCCACAGACTAAACAGAGGCCTTTTTCTTCTTCATTCCCCCTTTTAAACACAAGTACCAAACACTATCATCTTCACCTTCACACGGAAGAACAAGTTCTTTGGCTATCTGCACACATTCTAGTTAAATGCCAAAAGTTGTCAGAATACTCTTTGGTTCAGTGGTTTCTACGGCCATATTCAGAGCGCCTCAATGGGAACAAACCTTTTCTTTTGAAAAAGACACCAAGAAGATAAAAATTGAGTTTAAAGTCAGGTTTAAATTGATATATGTCGGAGACATTTTTGTTATTTCAAATCTGTGAAATAACAAAAGCTGAAAAAACATCAATAACATTTAAAGGAACTATGAATTTGATTTGATCTGATACAATTCCAAGTGGTAGCTTTATAAGCCTTCCAGTTTCAAGTAAATTACTTTGAGCAGAGCTCTTTATGAAATAATATGCTGTTTATCAAAAGCCTCTCTTGGTGTTCTGCTCAGTTAGTGAATGCCTTCCATAAAGGTTGGACCAATTACTGAGTACAAATGCTGTTAAATTTTTGTTTAAATTAAAAAAATTTGTTTTAATTAATTTTTTTTCCTCTTGCGGACACAAAGGTCAAATGTCTAAGAAACCTTTGGATGAACTGAGTTTTCTTCTTGCTCCAAATGAGACTGTACACTTATATTTCCGGGGATGTTCCCAATTCTTAGAGAAGTCTTTTGAAACTCATCACATTCGTCCTTAGATCCCTCTTCAGGCTGCAGATGAGCAGATGATACATTTGCTCTAAGGATTTTTTATTTATAGCAACACTGTAACTAGTGGCATGTTGGTAGTAACAAAGGTCTTGCCCAGCACGAGTTGTTGGTTTTGCTTGAATTTTCAAAATTAATTTAGAAGAGCAATGGCTAGTTAATGTCAATCTCTTTGCTTATTACAGAGCTGACACATTAATTTTTATTGATAGATTTTCAATGTAGTTTTACACTTAATTGCATTAGATGCTGTTGCTTTTGACATCTCTTTGGCTACAGTCTTTCTGACCAGAATACTTTATAGTATTCTGATCATATTTTTATATGCGGATTTCATGCATTCTGGTGACTTCCAGATTTCTATTTCCTATTTGGATGGTAACTTCAACATCCTGAAATGATCACCTTTTTATAAATCTATCTGAGAGGAGGCAAAGAAAATAATAAATAAAAGAGTCAATACATTTACTATTTTCGACTAAAGGTTAACATATCTATTGGGATGTGATCCCCAAGAATTTAACATTTCTATTTCCATATATATGAACTAGAAAAGCAAAGGGAACTCTGCCGTAGCTGACTATTTTATTATTACTGGTCTATTTTTTTATTATTATTATTTGGATGCATACAAACTCAATGTTCTTGTCAACAATGAATAGTTAGATACTTAATTATTCAACAGTTTCACATTTGAGTTGTTAAGATGACTGCCAATTTCTAAAAATAACTTTGCAAGGGCCCTTGAGAAATATTTAAAATATTGTAATGGGTAAAATGTGATTTCAGTCAACTCTTCCTACCCATTGCTAAAGGAGTAGAGTGATGCTGAGATAACCCAGAACATCAGGGATAATTCTATGTCATGTCGATTTGACTGGAAGAACCTGTGTTTTCTAAAGCAGATTCACTTTTCTGGTTTCGCTTTGTTTAGGTTAACGTTCAAATGCGCTGGTTTTCCTTTGGAGAGTGAGACTTGAGCTATGTTGGGTGCCAGGGAGAATGAGCTTAGATAACTTTGAAAATGCTTTAAAATGTATTAAGAACAATGGATTAATGCAAATTATTTTCCTGTAATGATTTAGAACAGCCACACTTACATAGTTTGTTCAGTTATGGACAAATACAGCCCATCAATTCTGAGGACAGTGTACTCTGAGAGTGTTATAATCTGTATGTACCGTTTGCCTTTAATCTTTCATTGTACATAAAAATTAAAAGACAAAAGAAAACAAGTGTTGATGAGAATGTGGAGGATAGGGAACACCTGCATGTTGTTGGTTGGAGTGTAAACTAGTACAGCCATTATGGAAAACAGTATGGAGGATCCTCAAAAAATTAAAAATAGAACTATCATTTGAATAGCAATCCCACTACTGTGTATATAACAAAGGGAATGAAGTCAGTATATTGAAGAGATATCTGCCCTCTGATGTTTACTGCAGCACAATTTACAATAGACAAACTATGGAATAACCTAAGTGTCCAGCAACAGATGAATGGATTAAAAATATATGGTATACATACAAAATGGGATACTATTCAGCCATAAAAAAGAATGAAATACTGTCATTTGCAGCAACATGGATGGACTTGGAGATTATTATGTCAAGTGAAGCAAGCCAGGCACAGGAAAACAAATACCATGTAACCTCAATCATATGTGGAATGTAAGGGAAAAAAAAAGTTGATATTATAGAGGCAGAGAATAGAATAGTGGTTACTAGAAACTCAGGAGGAAAAACAGGAAGAGGCTGGCCAAGGGGGACAATTTACAATTAGATCAGAAGAAAAAGTTCTGATGTTCTATTGCACAGTGGGTAACTATGGTTAACAGTTAGGTTTTTTATATTACATAATAGCTAGAGGAGAGGATTTTGAATGTTTTTGCCACAAAGAAATGATAGATTCATGAGGTGATTGATATATTAACCACTCTGACCCAATTATTATATGACATATATATGTATCAAATATAAGTTTGTAGCCAATAAGCATGTACAATTATAATGTGTAAGTTAATATATATATATATATATATATATATATATATATATAATTAATTGATAATTTGGTCAACAATTTGTGAGCCTATAAATTCGTATTTTCTTGACTTCTGAATTGTTTGCTATTTTCTTGATGCTCAACTTTTCCTCTTTGAGGAAGAAACTTTAAAAAGGATTAAAAAGGTCCTGGAATTAAGGTAGGGTCATGGAAAAAAGTATCTAGGACTGTGGCAAATAGTGGAACAATTCCTTCCATGTAATATATATATATGCAATAATACAAGGCGGGATACAATTGAATACTTCCAGTTACCTCTAGACTCTCTTCATCTTTCAGGGTTATTCTTTCATTGTTTATGATGGTCATGTTATATTCTCAGATTATCTTCCAAACTTTATTCATTTTCATAGGCATTTTACTATCTCCCTAATTTGATCATTTTTTTTATTGACATCATCATCAGTGCAGTGGATTGAATGGCCCCCCAAAAGTCATTAAAGCTTAATCCCTATTGTAACTATTGAGGGTGGGAAATCCTCTTATGGTTATTGAAAGGTGGGGCCTTGAAAAGGTGATTAGATTCTGATAACCGTGCCCTACTGAATGGTGGTCATGGGCATGATTCATAGGGCTTTAAAAGGAGAGCACATGAGAGTCTCTCTCTCTCTCTGCTTCTGTCATATCACAATGTGATGCCCTGTGTCACTGTCATCACCAAGAAGACCCTCACCAGATGTGTTCTCTGAACTTTCCAGCCTCTGAAACTGTAAGCAATACATTTTGTTTTCTTACAAATCACCCAGTTCCAGCTATTTTGTTATAAGCCACAAAAACAAACTAATACAATCAGTCTATATACACTGATGGAATTTGGATGTGTTGTTCCCCCAAAACTCAGGCAGAAATCTGATCCCCAATGTGACAGTGTTGGAATCAGTGTTGGAGTCATGGGGGAGGATCCCTCATGAATGGATTAATGCTCTCCCTGGGGGATAAGGGGTAGTCAGTGAGTTCTCACCCGATTAGTTCCCACGAGAGCTGGTTGTTTAAAAGACCCTGGAACCTCCTCTCTCTCTCTCTTGCTTACTCTCTTTCCTTGTGATCTGCTTGTACCTGCCGGCTGCCTGCCACTTTCCACCATGCATAGAAGCAGCCTGAGGCCTGTGCCAGATGCAGCTGTCCCATAATCATAAGACAAATAAACCTTTGTTCTTTATAAATTACCCAGTCTCAGGTATTTCTGTTATAGCAGCACAAAACGGACTAATACATACACTAAGTAGTATCAATGACTAATGTTCTATATTCATTATTACTTAAGTATAAGACAGTCTTTAGTCTGGGTTTTACAGTCAAGAAGGAATATTATTCCTCATTAAGCTCCTCCATTTTATAAATATTAAAAGACTTTTTCTTCTGTTTTACTAATATTTTTATTCCTCAAGATCAGTCCTTTTATAAGCTTTCTAATTTTTTATGTTTGTTTTTCTTCCTTGTATCAGTCCACATTTACTGAGGAAAATACAGCCAGTACCAGAATTATGGGAATGTTGTTTAATTTAGGAACCAGAGCTTATGCCTTGTTAAAATCTGGGGAGCAAAGATCTGGAAGTCTGTACCAGAAGATTGGAGAAACAAACACCTATGTCAGCCTGAAGCCAGAGCTGGTTAAGAAGCTTGAGATGGCACTATGTCTGGCTGCCAATGCTCTACATAGTCATGACTCATGGAGAAGTCTGAAGCTACTGCATCTGACTGCCACAGACTCTCAGGGACAAGGGCCTTTTTTTCACACCTATTTTCATGTGAATTTCTCTGGTTCACAAATTCTAACCCAAAACCAAACAGGAAAGAGAATTCTGGCTTAGAAGGAGTTTGTAGAGATACCAAGTTTATAACTAACAATCCAACTTTCAGAAAAAGAACAATGTAGGCAACATGCAAATAAAAAGCAAGCAAGAAAGGTACAAAGTATTTTATTATTTTTTATGGGATATATTTGTGGACATTTTGAACATCATCCAAATTTTTGAAATAACAATTATGAAGTTAATCATTTATTCTTCATATTTGTAAGAATATGATTAGATAATAATAGTATTTCTATACTTTAATGTGCTTTGGAAAATTAATAAGTTGATAATTCTACATCAAAACCCAAATTTATTGGAAATAGCCAGATAAGACAAATATTTACTTTGATATTCAAATGTGTGATAAAATATGTTTCCCAGGTAGGGAACCTGAACTTCTACCCTAATCTGAAAGTTTGGAGTGGTAGGGAGTTAATATAATTGTGAGGCTGACTGGAAAGATTTACTACTCTCGATGTCATGTAAAAACAAATAAGTTTTATCTTCCCTATCGATGGGGATGCAGGAGGAAAAAAATTGCCAACATACTACCAAGTATCAGGATCTGTGTTGATCTGTTCTGATGAAGTTACTACATCCAGCACTGTAGATAAAATTAGGGCATGACTTAGGTAAATTAAAATATTTGTCATCTGAATTTTGTAAATATTAAGTAGGTTATTTGAATAGAGATATGATAGAGACCAACTCCCTTGCATCTTTCAATCTTTTAATAATGACGTTAAGTTCTGTAAGTACTCAAAGAATGCACTATTGTTTCTGATTTACTCTCTTTGATTAGTGAATATAGGGAGAAGTTTTAGGATCTTTCACTTGGCCATTTCTACCATACCCAAGTCAAGTAACCAATATGAGATATGTGGGTTCTACCAGATGGTAGTATCTATGTTCTAATTACGCATTCAAGATCCACTGGACCAAATGTCAGAAGGACTTGCAAAACTTCATTTATCACCTGTAATTCATAAACTCCAAACTAACAGAGGACCATGAGAGGGACTTGTTTGGTTTTTGTTCGATTGATTGATTTTTGTTGGTTGGTTTGTTTGGTTACATTATATTTCTATTGACTCATGTTGGTATCAAATGATTCTTAAAAATTTCAGTAACCTATTTTTCCTACTTTACAGTTACCTTGGAAAGTGGCTGTACTTGCTTCGGCGAAGACTGAAGGAATATTTCTTACATGAATGCTTGTGGTAGCACTGTGGGTTCCTTCCTCAAGGGTCCTAGCCTTCCTTTCAATCAGTGTGCCCTGATCTTTAAACAGATGTCAAGTATTCAAAATAGTGGGAGCCTATGACTTTTCACTACAGTACTGTGAACTTTCTGCTTGCCAGACCTTGACTATTTTATTATACAAATGAAGTAATATCCTTGCCAGATGCCCATCTGTCAAATTCCTAGGAACATCATGATTTATTAGTCATCACCTTTGTCTCCCTTAGGGGGAAAAAATTATTACTTGTTGGTAATTATGCCTTTCTTCCTTCTCACAGCTAAGTTCTGGTCTCTGAGATATGCCATCCTGGAATCCCATAGTCCTCATTGATATTAAGTACGCTGATTCCTTGGCAGCATCTCCCAGTGCCCCTGGACTACAGAGGTAAGTCATCACTGAATTCCTTAAAACTCAGCTGCCTCCCTCATAAAAACATTTCTTGCCACCTTATTTTTTTTAAAGTATCTTTTGGGCCTACTTTGTAAAAGTAGAAAGATTAGCTGTTCGTTGGTATTACAGAATATATCTATTCTGATTTTCCTAACTCCTTAGGCCTCTGAGTCCTACTTCAGTACTATGTCAAAGAATTTACAGCACTTCTACCTCATTTCTTCTAGATTGTTATTAAACCCAGGCTTTAAGAAGTGATTCCACAATGTCCATCATCGGATGAGTGGATAAGGAAAATGTGGTATATCTACACAATGGAATACTACTCAGCTATAAAAACGAATGAGATACTCCCATTTGCAACAACATGGATGGACCTTGAAAGAATAATATTAAGTGAAACGAGTCAGGCAGTGAAAAAGAAATACCACATGTTTTCACTTATTGGAGGGAGCTAAAGGTGAATGAATCAATTCACACACACACATACACACACAGACACACACACACACTCTCACACACACTCACACAACAACAAACAAACAGCAACAACAACAACAACAAAAAACCGGGGGTGTGGGAGAGGAAGATTTAACAACCTCAACTTTTTTTTTTTTTTTTTGAAGCTCTTACAACAAGAAAATGGAGGGG
>NW_007726551.1:640186-654578 GCF_000696425.1 Galeopterus variegatus
AAAAAAAAAAAAAAAAAAAAAAAAAAAAAAAAAAAAAAAAAAAAAAAAAAAAAAAAAAAAAACCCCGGGGGGGGGTGGGGAGAGGAAGATTTAACAACCTCAACTTTTTTTTTTTTTTTTTGAAGCTCTTACAACGAGAAAATGGAGGGGACACATCTGGGTGGGAGGGGGGAGAGGGAGGAGGGAGGGAGGTTTTGGTGATGGGACACAATAACTAACTACATTGTATATTGACAAAATAAAAATAAAAATAAAAATAATTTAAAAAAAAATTAAAAAAGAAGTGATTCCAGAAAATTGTTAGGTTCATCTGTATGTAGTTTTGCCAACATTTTCAGTCATGAGTCATGGGTGAATATCCTCGTGTGAATGAATTATTTTCCATTTAGCTCCTTCTTTTGCATCTCCTGTTCTAACACCTTCAAGATCCATGACCATGCATATCCATTCAGAGTCTTCTGGTTTATATTTTGCAGGTTTCTTCTTCCTTTGTCATTTACACTTGAGATGTGCTGAAATCTGATTCTGGTTACCAGCCTGGACCGCAATAGATGGTGGTGAATTGCAGGAGAACAGCAACATTTTACTATGTATCTACTTCAAGCAAAGGGGAAGCTCTGGTAAGTGGTAAGGGACTGCCTCTACCAGTCAGGAGGGGAAGAGGAATTTGGAGATTCAATAGTCTTTGGCTCATCTACTCAAATATTCCCATTCTAATCAATGTTTCTATCATGATCTTGTTATTGACACCAAAGACCTTTGGATGCTTTTGATTTCTTATCTACTGAGGCTCTGACACCCTTATGATTATTACCTGGCCTTGAGTTTAAGCATAGGCTGCAACATATCAGAATCTCCTTTAAACTGTAGAGGGTCTTTCGTTTTCACAGCATCCCTTAAGTTGGCTGCATAGATACTATCATTTCATTTTGCAAGGTCTCCAATGTCATTAAAACAGGCATCCCAAACCACAATCTTCATAATTACCATTGTCTCCAGAGTGATCGAGTGATGTACCCATTTGATCTTCCTAAGCCTTGGCTTTGCATCTTCTCACAATTAACCACAGGTCAAAGTTTTAGTAATTTGTGAATAACAATTAAAAAGGTTAGCCTTGGAGAAGATATGAGATAGGTTTTAGGTCTTCCAGACTTAAACATTTATTTGCATAATTACAGAAGACTAAAATCATGAAATTTATTATCCCTTATTAAAAATATTCACTGCTTAAGAGTTTAAAATCATAGGATTTTTTTCCTGATAATTTACCTATGTATTAGTCACAATTTTGGTAAATATTTAACTGTTAAGAATGAAACTAACTTTTAGTGTAATCGACATCAAAAGACAATGTTCTTTCACTAATTAAATCTCACATGAAAATCTTACATTTGAATTGCTTTTGCACCTTTGGCAAAAATCAGTTGGGCACATTCGTATTGGTCTATTTCTGTATTCTCTATTCTGTTCCATTAATCTGTATATCTATTTCACCACCACAGTCACACAGTTTTGTTATTATAGATATATGCGAAATCTTGAAACCAGGGAAACTGATTCCTTTCACTTTATTCTTTTTCAAAATTGTTTTAGCTTATGAAATTTGCAGATATCAAAGCACCCCCTCACAACTCCTTGGTGATGTTAACCCTTCCTGTGGTACTTCTATTGTCCAAAAGATCGTTCCCTGAGGTGGAGTCTGGGCTAATAAATTAATAATTCAAAATCTACCCATAACCCTTGGTAAGCTTACAACTCCACTACAAAGACTATAGCTGCACAGTAGTACTTAGTAACTTCTCTTGTCAAAGTAGTTTTAGATAACAAAATTACTCTTGATTATCTATTAACTAAACAAGCTGGTATCTGTGCTGTTACTGACACTACATGATGCACTTAGATAAATTCCCCTGGGAAAGTTGAAACACAGTTACATAAAATAAAAAAACAAGCCACGTGACTACTACGAACTTCACCCTGTACTACATGGTCATTTAATTTCTTCAGTTGGTTGCCTTTAGGTCTAGGTCCATGGCTTAAAACCATCACAAACTGGAGGTATCATATTGCTGTTCTTTTTGCTTTTATTTTTCTTTTTAAAATATGTATGTGTTGTCTATCAAATCTCCACAAAAACACAAACCCAAGAGAGTGATATTGACTTAAAACCTTGAGATGATAGCCAAAGCCTATGGAATAGACAGAAGTAGACTTAATGATAAAATCCAGACAGACTAAGCTTGTGAACGTCTATCTCTAGCCTCAATCAATTGCTCAAATATTGATAAAAGGGTCCTGGCACTGACTTCCTGCTGCAATTCCCTCCCCCTGACTTGAGTCATGACCAATTAACTGGGACAGGTCCATCCAGACACCGAGAGACCCTCAAAACCTGATTATAGACTGATTGATCAGTGTTACTTTTGAAAAAAGATCTATTCCAAAGTGCTGTTCCAAAGAGTTACCAATTATTTTCATGCAGATTGGAAAATAATCCAGGCAGTATGCTAGGTGCTGAAGAACATTCTAGAATTTATTGAAACAAAGCTTCCTGCCATCAAAAACTCCTATAAACCACTGTATGTGTGAGTGTGTGTATGTGTATACATCCATGAATGTATAAGACAGAATAGCATAATTTGTAACACAAGTATGCTGGGGATTTAGAGGGGGCAAAGAGAATGGATTAGTTAGTTCTACATGAAGACAGCAGAAAAAAATGTGAAGTGTATATTAAAACTTGAAAATGTATAACTACCATAGAGATAGACTGTTTGCCTCAGCAGTATATACACGCACATATTCCTGGCAAAGGGAGCAGTGTGAGGCATAAAACCATGAAACATTAAGAAAGATTTGAGAAACCGAAAGTTGGACCTCTGGATTGTAGAACATGAGCTGAATGGGAATGGTGAGAGATGTTTAATAGGCAAGCATAGGGCAGATTGGGAGATTGCACAGAACATTTTATACCATGTAAGATTTTTAACTTTCCTGCTGGGAAATGGGAGTGGCGAGATGTAATGTTTAATAGGCAAAGAGAGGGAAAATTGCAGAGGACCTTTTATACCATGCAAGGTTCTGTACTTTTCCATTAGGAACCATTGAGGGGTCTTAAGCAGTGGGCTGTAACACAAATTTTATTTTTAGGAAAATCATAGTGACAGTAATACTGAGGATGAAAATGATTTGGGAAAGAGGAAGTAAAACTAGAGGTAAGAAATCGCTTTGGATTATGTTATAATAATCAAGCCAAGAGATAACCAAAACTTTAATTAAGGCATAGCAATGGAGGGATAAAAAAGAAGCTGCAGAAATCATGGAGAGAAGCGTAGCACTACTTCAATGCAAAGGAGAATTCTGATATGGCAATAATCCTCACCATAAAAAAATTATAGAGTTCACTTTTCATTAGATGTTGCACTAAGCAAGTTCTGTGAATTAATATATTTATATTTGACCTTGGTTTATTGACCAGATGGATGGCAGAACAATTCATAATAATTCAATATATTTGGGAAAAAAAAGTTTACAGTATAAACCACACTTTTCTCAATTCGTAGTAAAATCAAACAATCATGAATGTCAATTTTTATCAACTGCGGATGTTAATTTCTACCTTGCAAAATCACTGAGGTCTTTAAAGGAGATAAAATACAGAATACACCACGACAGTTAGTGGGCAGTCAAAAAAGTATTAATGCCTTCCCTCCCTTCTGCTCTTTAATTTGAAAAATGCATCCACAATGAAAAGCACTTTTCTTTCTTTCTTTTGGTGAAATAAATCGAATTTAATCAAAATATTTTAGTGGTAGGCTATGCTGATATTATATCATGGATTTCAAATTTGTGTTCATAATGGCAATTCCGGCAATTGCTACTGTATATTTTCAACCTGTTTTTTGCTAAAATTCTATTGGAACAATAAGTTAAAAACTTAACACTGTGCATTTTGTGCTTGATGCTATAGCAAAGCTACTGCAACATTACATCCCAGTAGTCATAGGATACATTTATTGTGGGTATCTTATAGATTATTTTTCCCTTTTTTGTAAGTCCGTTCATAGCTTTGGATTAATCTAAACCACTGTGTAGGCACTATGTTTTATTGGGATTGTGATTTGTATTTAAATAAGCTATGCTTTCTTTCTTTCTTACTTTATTTCTTTGATTTAACATCTCATTAGCCAGGTGACTCACTGTTATACCCACTAAACCTTTCATTTAAATTCTCCAAATGGTCAAGTTGTTGTGAAAATTTGAGATACTATAAAGCATCCTCACTGGGTGGGTAGCACTGCTTAATTGTGCGAAGCATGGGTTCAATCTCCTTGAAGGTACTTCTGTCCTGCCTGTGATAGCTTGCTATTACTGCCAAGTAAATTAAGTCTGTGTCTCTAGCACATGAAAATGTTGACAATGCAGTGCATCCATTTTGTACATTTATTTCTGAAATGCTCATGACCTTGACTGAGAACAAATTGATAGTTTTTACAAACAATACTCTGCCATAGCCTGTAAGTCTCAGGAGGGAAGAGAAAGAGTCCCGTGGAGTCCCTGGGGATTATAAACTCACCACTGAGAACTTAGCTATCCCCTTGCTGACTTTTAGTTCCTTATAGATGAACTCTCGTAACATGGCAAATATCCTTTGAGATTGCAATATCCATGTCGGAGCCTGTGCTAGTATTCTGACCAGAAAGCAACCAACTAGCACATTGTTATCATCACTGACTACATCACACAAGCATTGTAATGTTTTTCTAAAAACAACCAGATCACAGAATTTTACTAAAGGCAAACTGTGAGTTAGCAACTCCCTGTTCCTCAGGGCCAACATTCCAGAAATAATGAGATTTTCAGGAGCTCATAACATAAATTTTCAGACATTAGAAAGGAAAATAAAAGCTTGGAGTCAATTATTCCTAGAAATTGTAATCCTGATAAAAAATTATTATGTCTCCTGAGCAACTTAACCTCATGATTTAACCTATTTTGAGTATATAATTAGCTATATCTTACTTTATTCCTAAATTGAAAATAATCAGATTTTTTACATCAAACGATTGTCACACTTTTTCGGGTAAAAAAAGAAAACATGACTCTATATACACTTTAGATTTTATTATTATTATAGAAGCATACTAAATATTTCATCAAAAATTTTGTTTTATCCAAGAGTGTCTAATTTATTAAGAATACTTTTGCTGAAGAACTATTAATCTTTTTCTGGATTTACAATGATACAGTGAAAAAGAAAGAGAAATAAAGTGATCCTTTTGCTGCACTAGTGTTAAAAAAATAATTGACTTGTGTAAATACAGCTTAAATAACTAATTGCAGTTGGTGTCAAATGCAGGCTAAGTTCTTATTTTAATCAATAAGAATTTAGCTACACTAACAAGAAAGAAGCATTTGAGCTCCTGCTAAAGGGGAATTTATGTTTTTGGAAGTGACATGTCCTGGAGCCCCATCTTGTACACTGCATTGGTATTTTGTTTTCTTAAATCTACAATAATAATCTGCTACAATGTGTCAGCATGAAACCTCAGAGCCCATACTCACAAAGTACTTTCCAGATACAGATCAAGGCATAACAAAATATTACAATAATGAAATTAGCCTGCTTTTCCTTAAGTAATTTATTGGAAAATTATTGAAAAATTAAGGGGGGGGGGTGAATGGAATCAACCTACATTTATTAATAATGCCATTTCATAAAATATTTGCTTGCTCCCACTTTTTAGCCTGGAATAACTGCTAATAATAATAACTACTTGGCATAAAAAATAATTTTCTTGGTTTTGAGGGAGAGTTCTTGGTTTTATTAAGGAATCAATTACATTTTCTATAATGTGTCCCTTGACATAATAAACCCTTCATATTGTAGCTCTATAATAAGTGCATTCTAATTATATTTCATTTAGGTTTGTAAAAGTGTAATTAAAATGTATAGAGTACAGATTCTTCATTCTTAACATATCAAAATCAAGTTAGGATGCAAAGGCAGCAGAATTTTATTTCATGTGTATCCTGTGGTACGTTTCATAAAATTATCATACTTAAAAATAGGATACAAGGACACTTAGAGGTAGGAGTAGAAGTTATGAGGCCAACCAAAATAGTCACATCAGTTGGCATAATACAGCTACAGGTTTTACACTATATATGCTAAAAATTGGCTATTGGTATGGATGTACTATATTCTATTAAAGATGTGTTATTTATTTAAAGGTATATTGTTTTCATTTCAAGCTATACCATTATGTCACCAATACCCCTTTTTAAACAAGTATTTTGGAACCCCTTATATCTTTGAGAGAGCTCCAAGCATGTACTTTTTCAGCCGTCTAGGATAAGACCTTTTTAATTTGATAGAGTTTATGATGTAAAAACTTACAGGACAGTATGAGCAGTCTAAACTAAGTAGCCATATGTGAAGGGGCCAGGAAAAGCATGTTATAGCTGTTTTAGTGGTGGAGGGCTATAACATTTGATACCATTTAGAAAAATCTTTGTTTTACAAGGATCCAGAAAGCCACCTCTTCAGTCAGCAGCAGGTCATTTTCTCTTGGATTCTATATAAAGGTCTTTCTCTGAAGTCCCATCCAGTTATTTTTCTCTTTGAAAAATTTTACAGTGTTTTTAAAGTCTATAGACCTAGGTTCTTGGTATTCATAAGCAAAAAAAGAAGAGGTTTTATAGACAAAACAGGGTATTTTGCAACTTGCTGGCATTCCATGTATATAAAATCAGGTCACTGACTAGGAAGCGAAAGAAAATCCTGAGCATTGCCTTCACAGATTTTGTGAAGGATTTGACTGGCTCTAGCATGAAAAATTTGTGCTTGAGGTGTTATGATACACAATATAAATGTGACAAGAGATTTGTAAACAGATTCAACGACAATTGTATGAGCTAGTGTGCAATACATTGAATCTGAGATATGCAGTGGACTTTGTGTCAACATTGCTAATTATCATAGCTCACAATCCACTTACTTTTTTAAAAAAAGTAGGACTTTTCAATAAAAATAATTCTTCTGCTTCACTGTTGTCGCCATTTTACTATCTATATGTATCCCATAACATCACATTGTAAATCTCAAACATACAAAATAAAATTTATTTAAAGGAATAATGCTTCAGAGCTTTTGTAGTAATCAAGTCAAATTATGTTTATGAAAGTGATTTGCACATTATAAAGTCATTTATACATTTTAGTTGTTATTAAGCCATATAACATGGGGATGATAATGTAATACCCCAGTAATTGACAACCTGGTTATTAGCAGCAGCTACAGAGCTGTAACCACATACTGATACTTGGGAACTGGCCCCCAGAGACATTGATGAGATTAGTTTGGGATGCAGCTGGACATCAGAGTTCTAGGTAATTCTAATGTGCATTTAAGGATGAAAACCTTCTTTTGAGTATGTAATATGTGCTAAGCAATTTATCAATATCATTTATTTTTTATTTTTATTGGTTATGAATATTCATGGGGTACAAAGCTGACCGTCACCACTTGTGCCCAAGATATGGTGGCCAGATCCAATCTAGCAGCATGTCCATGACCACAAATTGCAATTATACACCATGTCCCCCACCCAATTATCCCTGACCTCCCTCCCCATCCCCTTTCCCCCCACTCCACTTTGTATCCCTAGGTATGCTCTCTCCCTCTGCAAGTCCAATGCACCACTATGGTCTTTCTTTCCTACCTTCTTTCTCTCTTAGCTCCCACTTATGAGTGAGTTCATGTCGTATTTATCCCTCTGTGCTTTGCTTATTTCACTCAACATAAGTTTCTCCAAGCTCATCCACATTGTTGTGAATGGCAGAATTTCATTCTTTTTCATGGCAGAGTAGTATTTCATGGTGTATATATACCACATTTTCCTTATCCATCATCCATCAGTGGATATTTAGGTTGGCTCCATATCTTGACTGTTGTAAACAGAGCTACGATGAACATGGGAATGCAGGTATCCCTTCGAGATGATGATTTCCATTCCTCTGAGTATATACCCAGAAGTGGGATTGCTGGATCATATGGAAGAATTATGTGTAGTTGTCTGAGAAACCTCCAGACTGTTTTCCATAGTGTTTGTACTAATTTACAATCCCACTAACAATGTAAGAGTGATCCCTTCTCTCCACATCCTTACTAATATTTGTTATTCTCCGTCTTTTTGATTATAGCCAGTCTAACTGGGGTGAGGTGATTATCCCAATGTGGTTTTAATTTGCATTTCCCTAATTATTAGTGATATTGAGCATTTCTTCATGTATCTGTTGGCCATTTGTACGTCTTCCTTTGAAAAATGTCTATTCAGCTCCTTTGTCCATTTTTTAATTGGTGTGTGTTTTTTTTTTTTACTGTGTAATTGCTTGAGTTCCTTGTATATTCTGGATATTAATCTGTTGTCAGATGCATAGTCAGTAAAAACTTTCTCCCACTCTGTAGGTTGTCTTTTCACTCTGTTGATTTTTTCTGTTGCTGGGAAGAAGCTTTTTAGTTTGATATAGTCCCATTTGTTTATTTTTTCTTTTGTTGCCTGTGCTTTTGGGCTCATGTTCATAAAGTCTGTGCCCAGACCTAGTTCCTGAAGTGTTTCCCCTATGTTTTCCCTTAGTAGTTTTACAGTTTCAGATCTTATACTTAAGCCTTTAATCCATTTTGAGTAGATTTTAGTATAAGGTGAGAGGTGTATGTCTAGTTTCATTCTTCTGCATAGGGATATCCAATTTTCACAGCACCATTTTTTGAAGAGGCAGTCTTTTCCCCAATGTAGGTTTTTGTTTCCTTTGTCCAATATCAGATGGCTGTAAGCCTGAGGGGTGATTTCTTGATTCTCTATTCTGCTCCACTGGTCTGAGTGTATACTTTTATTCCAGTACCATGCTGTTTTGGTTACTATAGCTTTGCAGTATAATTTGAATTCAGGTAGTGTTATGCTTCCAGCTTTATTTATTTATTTATTTTTGCTCAGAATTGCTTTGGCTATTTGGGGTCTTTTGTTGTTCTATATGAATATTAAGATTATTCTTTCCATTTCTGTGAAGAATGCCATTGGTATTTTGATGGGGATTGCATTAAATCTGTAGATCTCTGGATAGTTGGGTGGTGCAGATATTTTCACAATGTTAATTCTTCCAAACCAAGAGCATGGATTGTCTTTCCATCTTTTTATGTGTTCTTTAATTTCTTTCAGTAGTGGTTTGTAGTTCTCATTGTATTGTAGAAATTTTTCACCTCCTTGGTTAAATTGATTCCTAGGTATTTTATTTTTTTGGTGACCATTATAAATGGGATTACTTTCTTGATTTCTTTTTCTGTTAGCTCATTATTGGAGAATATAAGTGCAACTGAGAATTGGTATTAATTCCTCTTTAAAGGTTTGATAGAATTCAGCTGTAAAGCCATCTGGACCTGGACTTTTCTTTGTTAGAAGATTGCTGATTACCACTTCAATCTTGGTGCTTGTTATTGGTCTGTTCAGATTTCCTACCTCTTCTTGGTTCAGTATGGGCAGTTTATATATGTCCATAAAGTTATCCATATCTTCCAGGTTTTCATATTTGTTGTCATACAGTTGTTTATAATAGTCTCTAACGATTCTTCATATTTCTGTGGTATTGGTTGTAATGTCTCCCTTTTCATTTCTGATTTTTGTTATTTGGGTCTTCTCTCTCCTTCTTCTTCTTCTTTTTTTTTTTTTGTTAAACTGGCTAATGGTTTGTCAATTTTATTTATCTTCTTAAAAAAATGATGTTTTGTTTTGTTGATCTTCTGTATCACTTTCTGGGTCTCTATTACATTTAGTTCTGCTCTGATCTTCAATTATTTCTGTCCATCTACTACCTTTAGAATTGGATTGTTGTTGTTGTCCTAGCTCTTTGAGGCATAGTGTTAGGTCGTTTATTTGAAGTCCTTCCATTCTTTTGATGTAAATGTTTATTGCAATAAATTTACCTATAGAACTGCTTTTGCAGTATCCTCCAGGATTTGGTATGATGTGTCTCTATTTTCACTAGTTTCAAGAAATTTTTTGATTTCCTGTTTAGTTTCTTCTTGGACCCATGGGACATTCAAGAGACTATTGCTTAGTTTCCATGTATTTGTATAGTTTCCAGGGTTTTGCTTGTTATTAATTTTCACTTTTAGTCCATTGTGGTCTGAAAAGATACTTTCAAATTTTTAAAATTTGCTGAGACTAGTTTTGTGACCTAATATGTGGTCTATCCTGGAGAATGTTCCAAGTGCTTATGAGCAGAAAGTATATTATTTAGTTGTTGAGTGAAATGTTCTGTAAATATTTGCCAGGTCCAGTCTAAGGAGCAGTTTAAATCCTGTGTCTCTTTGTTGATTTGTTGCCTGGAAGATCTGTCCCATACTGAGAGAGGGGTGTTCAGGTCACCCACTATTAACGTATTTGGGCCCATTTCTTTCTTTCGATCTAAGAGTGTTTCCTTTATATATCTGGGTGCTCCAATATTGGGTGCATACATATTTATGATGTTATGTCTTCTAGCTGGATAGATCCTTTTATCATAGTATAGTGGCCTTCTCTGTCTCTTTTTATGTTTTTTGGTTTAAAGTCTATTTTATCTGATATAAGAATAGCTACTCCCCCCTGTATTTGGTTTTCATTTGCATGGTATATCTTTTTCCATCCCTTCACTCATAGTCTGTGTGTGTCTCTGCAGGTGACGTGGGTCTCTTGAAGACAGCATATACTTAGGTCTATCTTTTTAGTCCAATCTATCAGTCTGTGTCTTTTGAATGGGGAGTTTAATCCATTCACATTTGGGGTAGTTACTGACAGGTATTGTTTAATTCCTGTCTTTTAATTGCTTTTTGTTTAAATGTTTTAAATATCTTTTCATCATTAGTTCCCCTTTAATTTCTCTTCTTCAATATTAGTTGGAAATTTGAGTTGGCATGATTCAGCTTCTTTCTCTTTCTTGCTGGCATTTTGGTTTTAATGGTGGGTTTTGCTCTTTCTTGTGTATCTGAAACAGTGATCATCATTATTCAGATTACAGATGCAGGACTCCTTTGAGAATTTGTTGCAGGGCTGGTTTTGTGGTTGTGAACTACCACAATTTTTGTCTTTTTCTGGGGAATACACTATTTCTCCCTCATTTCTGAAGAAGAACCTTGCTGGGTAAAGAATTCTTGACTGGCATTTTTTTTCTTTTATTATTTTGAATGTATCATTCCACTTTCTTCTGGCCTATATGGTTTCAGGTGAGAAGTCTGCTGTTAGACTGATGGGAGCTCCCTTACAGGTGACTTGATGCTTTTCTCTTGCTACTTTTAGAGTTCTCTCTCTGTCTTTGAGCTTTGCAAATTTTACTATAATGCATCTTGGGGAGGATCTTTTTGGATTGAATCTGTTTGGTGAACTTTGAGCTTCCTAGATCTGAAGGCCTGCATCTCTCCCTACACCTGGGAAGTTTTCTATTATTATTTCCTTGAATAGGTTTTCAATACTTTTTCCTTTCTCCTCCTCCTCTGGAATACCCACAATTCAGATGTTTGAGGACTTCAGGTTGTCTGCTTTGTCTCTTAGCTTTTCTTCATTATTTTTAATTCTCTTTTCCTTTCTTTATTTTTATTTTTTTGTCCGAGTGGGTTATATTGTAAAGACCATCATTGGGATCTGAAATTCTTTTTCCGCTTGCTCTAGCCTGCTGCTCAAGCTCTCTGTTGAATTTTTCTTTCATTAAGTGAATCTTTCACTTCTAGGAATTCTGCTACACTCTTTTTTAACGTATTAATCTCTTTGTAAATTTCCTCCTTCATATTTTGGGTGTTTTTTCTTGTTTCATTGTGTTCTCTATTTGAGTCTTCTTTTATCTCATAAGTTTTCTTAAGATCATTACTTGGAATTCCTTTTGAGACATTTCAAGGATTCCCTACTTCATGGGCTCTGGTACTTGAGCATTAATGTATTCTTTTGGTGGTGTCTTCTTGTTTGCTTGTAGTTCTAGTATTTTTTCATTGATACTTGGTCATCGGGTAGAAGACTTTCTTCTTCTATTACTCTGGGGTTGGCTATGAGGATAGAGATTTCCTCCTCCATTTTCAGGCTCTACTGGTGACTCTTCTTATATCAATGTAGTCAAGTGAGAGGCGGGTTGCCTGTAGAGTGGCCCTGGCTGCTACTGTGGAGGTGAACTGTCCTTGCAGTAACAGTAGGCCTGGTGGTGGCTATATTACACCACCTTGGCTCCTGTTTTGGCTTTCTGGGGTCTTAGACTGAGCCCCCAGTGCTGTGTGGGTCTTGGCTCACCTCAGTGGATGCTGGGGCCCGTGGGTGCTTCCTTCCAGGTCCTTAGACTCCAATATCATTTCTAATCCCTGCAACAACTAGGAGTAATTATTTATGCCATTTAAGATATTTGAAACTTGAAAATCAGAGAAGTTAAAAAATGTTTCAAGTCCATATTGGTAGTAAGTACAAAATTAGGATTTGAGTCCAACTATATTTGTTCTAGTACATAGCCCTGGCTTTTTGACTATATCATATGACATATGTGATTATAAGACAAATTACAGAGGAGGACTTGTGTTTTCTGAATAAAATTAAATATGCAGCATTTAAAAGGTAAATGGCCACAAAAAATGCTTACATTGTGTAATGATAAAATAAAATTTTAAAAAGGGCAAGACTTTATTGTTATGCATTGTTAGTTTGCTACAATATTGCTACAATACTTTTGGAAGGTCACTTGCTAAATTCTATAAAAAAATCATCATTGTCTTATACATAGGGTGTCTTATACACCCTATGATGATCCATCTCAGGCACAACATATGTTTTTACCTCATTTACTTTTTGCAGCAACTTCATAAGATAGATAGGTGCTATTATTATACCTATTTAGCAGAAAATAAAAATATGTTACAAAAAATGCTTCAGGGGTTTACTCAACTACTTAAAAGAAATACAGTCTATCAATGGTAGAACTTGATTCAAACTCATCTGCCTGCAATCTGACCCTATTCTTTTTAACCAGGTAATTTTGAATTTGTTGACATGTGCTCAGGAAATAATGCTGACCAAATAATAAGCTATGCACATAAATACGCTTACTGCAATATTCTTTCTTAATGGCAAAAAACTGGGAAAAAACCCTCCAAATATTCAACAGCAGTGTAATAGTCAGGCAAATTATGGTAGATATTTGCAATGGAATATTACCCACCTATTGAAAACAATGTTTACAACAATTATGAATATGTACAATGTTTATGAGGTCACTCCCAGTTCTGCAGAGGTTGTATATAGCTGTAAAATATGTCTCTTCTTCACTTGCAAGAAAAATCCAGATAGCCTGCAGTATTATAACTTTTTTTGAGCCCATTTGAGAGCTGATCATAGTAAATCTGAATCAGGTATAAAGATGTGCAATCCCTCCAAAGAGAGACAGGACATGCAACATGTCTCACCTTTGGCAGAGTGGGGGAGGAAGAGGTGGCTGTCATACAAAAGGGTAAGGAGAAATAAATTAACATTTTAATAGATTTTTAAAGGCCAAGTGTGTTTCATACATCTATTGTCAGTTTGGGCATTCTGGGATCCCCAAGCAAGAGTGGTATACGGTCACTTGAAAGCATTTTTTTGCATTTGTCTACCTGGTACTCATTTAGTGCAAGGCATGACACTGGTAAAATCTCATTAATTTTGGTTTTGCTGTTATCGCATGGGTGGGGGACAAGAAAAGGGAATCAGTTCAAACAATTTTTAGGCACACATTTTTAGACAATCATTAACATTATTGTCTATTATAATATTATGTGAATCATATCAGTTCATGATTTTGATATTTGCTCCTAAATTATATTAAGCCAACTTCAAGTAGTACAATTACAGGTACCTGCCTTACCAAAGAAAGAATACAGCATTGGCTTTTGTTTAAACTGTTTTTATTCAAATTCATCTTGAATGAAATTAGAGGCAATATAAAGATCTGTAAATACGTGTACACTCGGTTCCCTGATTCCATATTCTGTAATGGATCTTTATCAGTCCATAAGGAAAAGCCAAGACAGTGAATGAAATGAGTATTTACTGTTTTAATTACAACATGCATGTTGTGATCTGGCTCCGTAACTAGTTGATTATCCATTGAATTAATTTTGGAACTCCTTGATGTAGTTTCTAAGACTGCTATATCATTTTTTCTATATGTCATTTGTCCTCTAGGTTGAGTGAAATCATTTCACGTAGCATTTAGCACTAAGGCCTTCCTTTTAGGAAGGCTAAATTAAGCACATACCTCCCCCCCCCCCCCCCCCTTTTTTTTTTTTTTTAAAAAGAGGGGGGGGAAAAAAAAAAAAAAAAAAAACAAAAAAAAAAAAAAAAAAAACAAAAAA